>NC_039265.1:11594662-11737898 GCF_003368295.1 Carassius auratus | reverse complement strand
AACATCTTTTGAAACGAGATGCATTTACTTGGAAGTAACACTGCAAGACATTAAATCATTCAAGTGTTTTTAGGCAGATTTCTTCTGCAAGTTCACAAGTTATAAAAATGCATTTCATCATATCATCAAATTTCATTAAATAAATCTTATTTTTATTCATTTAGTTATTCATTACCAGGGGGAAAAGTTAAAAACTCATTGAGAAGTCTTTTTATGTTTATTGTTAACCATTTCATCTGAATAATTTAAGACACTGACTTTTGTTGTGTACCGTATGCAATGAAAATCAACTTTGTTATTGTTATAAGTGTCTAAATACATAAAAAATTTGTGTTAGCATCTTGTAAAATGTTCACATGATAATTGTTAATCTAAAGAATTGTGTCAGTTGAGCAATTGTTGTGACAAAATATTTTTGAAACATGATATTAAATATTTCTGATACATACTTGCAGTGTTATTGAGTTTTTCTGCCTACTATGCATCTAATCTAATATTTTAAAACTATGATTTACTGAGATATGATTCTTCATGCTGCTTTAATTTTGTTCTTTCATTTCTTTTCCTCTAGATGTCCCTGTTGGGCTCAAAGCTACAAGGATTTGATGACTTCAATGCAAGATCTTTCCCATCCGTCTCAATGGTAGTTGATTTGGGGACAGTGACTAACTTTGACTAATTAGAAACCTATTCGATGGAACTGAAATTTACTGATATTTATGTCTGTGTTTGTGCTTTGGCTTTACATGAATAAGAGTGTGTATAAACCACTAACAAAACACAGCTGTAGTTTTAGCAGGCGTTGGGATTAAGACACAGTGGATTGAGAGAAGTTAATTCAGGCTAAACTTGTGTTGGGGTTAATCATGTTAGGACCAGTCTGACTAGAGATGTGCTCAATGAAAACACAGAAAAACACAGGACCACGAATCACTGGACTGGACTTCCTTTTCTGATTCCAAACTCAATCCAAACACACCAGCTCACATTTTTAAGCAAGATTTTAATCGTGGTTTGTGATTCATATTTGTATACCAGAGGATGGTTTATTCAAGTCATGTCAGCACATAGTATTTTCCATCTTCCACATGTTTCAATAGTACAAAAGGACATTTAAAGGGAACCACCCTTTATTTGTCTGATATTGTCCTTTGCTGTTTACAGTATCTGTGATGAAAACGAGAGCGAGGTCACCTACCGTAACATCTATCGTTGATCTGCCTCTCACTGATCTCAGCTTATGCACATCATATTTGAGTAGTATTTGTGGATCAATTTGTAAAATTTCGTTCAAAAACTGAGGTGAATATGCTCAGATCAATGAGACAAACCAGTGTCTTAATTGAAAGAAAACAAGTTGACATGAAGATTGAATCCAAGATTTGGTTAAAAAAAAAAAAAAACAGCATGGCAATTTTTGTAAACTGGTCAATTCTGACTGGGAACATCACAGGCCTAACAAGGCAGGAAATAATCCAGATCAAAACGTACACAAATTAAAAAAGATTTTCAGAAAGGCAACTTTTGAGTAAAGTCTGTATCAACTGTGATAACATTAACTAACATTTTTGGGGAAAATAGAAGAACAAAATGACCAGAACACATTGTGAGGGTTAAAAACATGATCAGTACAATCAAAGCATTACTAGTGTTGTTTCCCAGCAAAGACAGAACGTTCCCCTAACGTTCCCTTATGCTTCCCATTGGTAATTTTTTTGGGAACCAAACAAGAACCTTCTAGCAACGTTCCCTGTATGTTATTTTTAGGTTTAATTTGATAACCTTAGGAGAATGTTCTGGGAACGTTCCCTGTAGGTTATATTTTATAACTTTAAGGGAACGTTCTATTTACATTAAGAAAACTTTCCTGGATAACCAATAGGGAACGTTTCTGGTAACGTTCTGGAACCAAAAACTAACGTTCCCAGGGATGTAAAATTGTTAGCTGGGTTAATGGTTATTTCCAGCACCTTCACTCAACAAGAACCAGCCAAGAGCTATTTCTGGCTGATATAACCTGAATTGTCATTAAACCCAGAGCTCAGGCAGGTTTACATTGATCACATACCATACAACTGTAACCAAGTCAATGAATGACCAAGTGGAATGCCATCGGTAAACAAAAGGCATGAGCTAATTTTCTCAGGGCTTTTCTTTTGTTTACTTTTGCTAATTAGGTGAAATTGCTAAATATCTGAACCTATGTACCAATGCCCTCAAAGAAAAGTAGGCCTACATTTGTTCACCGAAATGAAATGCATCTATTCTAAATAACATGATGAAACATGAATCACGAATCTGACGATTGAGGGTGTTAGGTTAGAAGTCATCTGGTCTTTTAACATGATTGTGTAGAGGAAATGTACTAAAGAGGTAGTATAACAACAGCTTGTACAAGTTGAGGCTCGTTCACCACAGGAATGATAATTAATGCACGGTTAATTTCTGTTTATTGCGTGCTGCAGTTTTGTCTCCTGCCACGTTAAATGCTTTATGATGCCTGAACATCCCTATTCTCACAGATTAACTCCTGGGTATAGGTTTGATTTTAACGTCGGTGCATTTGACCCATTTCATGTCATCTAAAGTCTTTATTTGAAAAACACATGGATGATATAGTTAAACCATTATATTTGTAGTAACACTGTTATACAAATGGTAAAAACATGCTTACTATGCTATACTTTTAGTAATTTAAAACAAGGTTTATTTTTGTAACGTTACATCTGAATAATGATTCACGATACGTAATCTGATTAGAGTGCTTCAAAACAATGTAGTTTAATTCAAAATTTCTCAAAATGAATGGCTCTTTTGATCTTTTATTTTTTTATTAAGAATTTGTTGCACGTGAATCGAGTTTTGAATTTTAAATCAATCTTGAGCTTGCATCTTAAGCTTTAAAGGGATACTCCACCCCAAAATGTAAATGTTTGAATTAATCACGTATCCCCATGGTGTTCCAAACCCGTTAAACATTTGTTTGTCTTCAGAACACAATTAAGAATTTTTGGATGAAAACTGGGAGGATTGTGACTGTGGTTCAACAGTAACATAATGAAATGCGAGAATACTTTTTGTATGCCAAAAAAAAAACATAAATAGTGACTTTATTCTCCAAAAATAGTGCGGAGAGACACATAGGATACAAATTGTTGAATGAAGTCATTATTTTTGTTTTCTTCTTGTACAAAAGTATTCTCGAATTTCATAAAGTTACTGTTGAACCACTGATGGCAGATGGAGTATTCTGGCGATGATTTTCATACTTTTCGGGTCCTTGACAGTGTAAGTTACTTGGCAGTCCATGGGACAGTCACAAGCCTCCCGGTTTTCATCCAAAATATCTTTAATTGGGTTCCGAAGAACCAAAGAACAAAGCTTTGGAACGACATGGGGGTAAGTGATTAATAACATTTTCATTTTGGGATGAAGTAACTACGATATCAAGCACATCGTAGACACATTGAAACCAATGGAGCTACGATCAATTTAGGCTTATGATGCTTTTGGGAAATGCAGCCCTGCGTGGTTCTAGCATAAATGACAATCAGTTTGTCTGTTCCTGTTGAGCATTAAGGTAAGGTAACTGGTTTTCTGCTAACTAGTGAAACACTGTAATATAGTATGATGAGCTGCACCTCAAAATACATGTTGTTCAGATGTTCACCTGATGACAGTTCAACAGGAAATACCTGATGAGGTTGTGACAGCATTGTATGTTTAATATTGTGGCATTCACAAAAAAATACCCTCATGACTGGTTTTGTGGTCCAGGGTCACATATTATACGTCTACTGTGCAGTAAGGTACTATTTCATTCTGAACTGCAGTGTTTACGGACTGTGATCTGTTGATTACACGCTCTCTCCGGCGTTCAGCCAATCAGATGCGGCTCTGTGTGTAACGCATGCTCTGATTGGCTGAGAGCGCTGCGCTGGTGAAGAGACTCACAGGCTCGGTGTTTTAGTTTAGAGCTGAGAGTCACGCAGGTGAGCGACTGCAATTCCTGACGGACAGGTAAGACTTTTATCTGCCTTTCGATGGATCTTTCACGCGATTTCCAGGCTCTTGTGGCGACATGGTGTTTCATACGCATTAATAATCATATAATAAGGTTGAAATCGTAAAGTAAACATATTTTGTATCGCAAATAGGTAACAGGTTACCTGTACGGTATATGTCTGTAGTTTTTCATGTGTGCTGTCAAGGCAGTAATTTGTGACAGGTGTTAAATCCCTGTTCACATACCCTTTAAACACTGTTATTTCATGCATTTTGTGTTTAATGTACTTTAAATGATTCACTTGAGTGAGGATTTAACATTTTGGTTTAATATTGTGTTTTAAAATATCATTCATCATTCCTTTTAGGTCATTTACATTTTCTTGAAAACCAGCAGCTTTTTTCATGATTCAAAAGTCATTTGCCCAGAATATATATATATATTCAAATATTGTTTAAAAATAAATTTCTATTGGAACTCCTACTAAATAATTGATCTGGAAGAAATTATACTTAACTTTTGCTGAAAAACCATTGCGTATGGAGCAAAACATTGTTCTAGGATTATCAGAAATCATTTTTGTAACACGTTTAATTCATTTGATGAAGCCGAAAGCATGCTTTTTTGTGGTTTTATTTAGTGTTTAGTGCACTTGACACATACACAGCCAAGGGCTGGTCATAAATCTTTCTTTGGCGAAGGGTTCATCATATATTGGTGTTGTGTATGACTGATATATAGAGTATATTGAATATTCAAACAGAGAGGTTTGCTGTTTTAATGTGTACTTTGCAGATGGATGTGGACTGTGTGTTTATTCTCAGTAAATGATTTGCCAGGAGCCGCAGATGACTGCTCTTCACGTCACAGGCCAGATATTTCTAGTAACTAGTGTAGTTGTCTGTGACCATGCTTAGTTATGGTCAGCATCATTACACTAAAATAAACGAGCACAGAATGCTGCTACAGTTCAATCCTAATAGATTATTCCACAGAGCAGTGTAATATAAAGTTATAAAATATTTTATTTATACCTTGAATATTCTGAATGTACATGATCATTTTTTAAACATGTTTATTAGTATTTCTTCCAAGTATCATGATCATTGTTTTAAAATAATGATCAGATGTTAAATCAGAAATAGAAAACCTACTTATACTAAGTAATGCAAGTAAAAAAGTTTTTGACCTCATCGTTGACCTTTAATCAATTTCACATTCTCTGGCATATTTTTCAATAAATAAATGTAAAGAAATGCTGAAATTTGGTGGTTCTACTTAAAAGTACATAATGTATAAAACAAAAAAAAATATTCAGTAAAATAATTTTACTTACGTAATTGAAATGAGGGTCATTATAGTTAACAAAACCCATAAAACAATATTTTGCGATTTGAAATAAATAAACTTTACTCCAAATGAAAAAGTTTGTTCCTTTAATGAATCTCATTACTCAAGCTAAAATATCTTAGTACATGGACGTAAAAAAAAAAGAAAAATGAGAAAAGCAACAAAATTACTAAATCTTTAAGTAAAATAGAAAAATAAAATCTAAATTGAATTAATAATTATTCCTAAATTCAAATTGTAATTATCTAATTATATACTGAAAACCAACAGACAAAATCACATAAAATTAAAAATAGTTTTAATGAATAATAACGCTGTATCATGTATTCTTATGTTAATTTTAAGTCATCATTGAACTTCAGTTCAGTCAGTTTCGGATGCTGATGCTGACGGCACATTTACTTGTTTTTTACGACTATAATTTCTCAAACTTTCAATTAAACGAAACAAGCGCAGATATCTGTTGGCCTCACTTTGACACTGATGTCCTGGTCGTGTTCTGGGTCTATTTTAAGCCTCCACTTCCTCGTGTAAAACGTAAAGACATTCACTTTATGAAAGCAATAGCATGTGTGGGCTCAAGAGCAAGAGCAACGCAGGACCGGATTACTTCATGCTGTTTCAAAGCTTCTTTGAGCTCCGTTGCACATCAAACCGATCAGATTTCACCTGTTTGCATTCTAGTCATAGTTAAAGACGGACCATCCTGAAGTCAAAGGGTGAAGTGACTTTGGTAACACAGGAGACATCATCAGGCGCAGTGGCATTCCTGTGCAAACACAGCCGAATCCATCGCCTTCTTCGCTGTGTTGTTTCTCTCACAGAGTCACGGAGAGGTGTGTGTTTGTGATTACCTCACCTCAGCGAGGCACAGCGCCTGAAATATGCTGAATGACTTGGAAACTTTGGCGGCTAACAATCTCCAGACGTTGCTGTCATCTGTGTTTTTCAGACTCGCTCGATTTGTTCATTTTGTTTTTGCATGTGGGCTCTGAGTTTTTGGGCGTTCACATATTTTCTCATTTAAAAGTTGGGGGTCAGAAAGATTTTCCTTTTTTTAAAGAAAGCACTTTTATTCAGCATGGACACCTTCAGTTGATCAAAAATGGGCATTTATGATGATTTATTTATGTTTATTATGATTTCGGTTTCGGCAGCATAACTTTTCTCAGCATTAATAATGATCAGAAATGTTTCTTGAGCAGCAAATCAACATATCAGAATGATTGCTGAAGGATTTTTTTCATCAAGATCTTTGCAATGCATTCTGGGATTGCCTTCTCCACAAAATAAATACACAGTTCTGCTTCAGAATTTGTCCAAGGCATCTAAGAAGGCAGTATAATCTTCTGTGGTGTGATGATTTCACCCATAGATGATTTCACCTTCAGCAGTTTCATTCTGAAGTCATCCGCTCTTAGTTAGTGATATTAGTAATCTGGGCACATTGTGTTCTCTGGGCGTAGGCTTTGAGCTCTTTCATTTGCTGTGCTTTTATTTTGATTTGCTCATCTCCACAGGTGTGTCAGACAGGCCTCTGTTCTTTCACTTGTCTGAAGGGTGGATGCAGATATTAACTGAACGTCTAGCCATCTGTGCTTAGACATTCATTGAAGAACGAATCAATTTGCAGGTTGTGCAAACCAACATTTTGCGTGCAAACAGTGCTGGGGTCTGTCCTGATGGGGACGAACAATGACCCGAATGCATTTAATCAGAGATGGTTAACAGAGCAAAGAAATAGCTGTGTGTATTTTGCGATAAATTAATCAGTTATTCAGTAATCGATTCAGTTTACATAGATGCATACTAGGGTTATTATATTTAACTACTGTAAAATGAAAATTAATATTACAACTTTTATAATTGATTTAATATAAAAATATAAATATTTTGTTCTAGTCAGTAAACAAAATAAAATACAATTATTTTATTATTTTATTTCAGCTAGGCAACATTTCTTATTGTAATTTAGTTTAATTCGATATATAAACAACTAAAACTGAAATTAAAAAAAAATATATGGACATATTAAAAAACAATAAATAAATATTATAATAATAATAAAACTTAGATATACTTAACATTATTTAATACTTTATTAAAACAAATAAACAAATAATATATATTACATAAAATGCTTAATAATTAATTTAAAAAATAATTTGACCCAATATTTGTCCTATGTATTATGCATTTTATGTTAAGAAATATATGTTTATTATTATTATTTATTTTATTTTATTTATTTTTTGGCTAAAGTTGAATGATTGGAAGTATTTGTATTTGGTATACAAATAACTAAAACAGAATTAACAATGGACATATTAATAAATAAATAAATAAATACTGTAATAAGGTAAACTAATAAATAAACTGGGATATACTTCAAATTAATTCAGTAAATTAATATTGTAATAATGTAAACTAATAAAAATTACACAACAAAATGACTAAATATTTAACACGAAAATAAAACAAATTCAAAATATTAATTAAAACTATAAAAGCATCTCAATGATACTGATACAAACATAGGTTCATCCCCAAAAACCGTGAACAAAACTATGCCAAATGTTCCCATCTCTGAGCCAGACTGCTGTGAGAGTCCGTCTGTGCTGGACTCATATCTCAGACACATCTCCACAGTGTGGCGTCAACAGTGTGACTTCCGTCATTTGTACCAAGATGATTGTGATAGAGACACTTGCTGACAGAGAAACAAATGATGTTATCAGCGCCTCGTGGGTTTTAAAATAGAAGAGGCACGTAATTGTATTGGTCTGGGGATCCCTGCTGGTTTATTATCATTATTATTTATTGTTGTTGTTGTTATTATTATTTGCTTAACCACTTTAAAATGGCTTTTCGGTTGCTTTTAGTCAGAACACCTAAAGAAAATGAGACACATACAGTAAGATAATATAACTTCGCTTACCTGTCCGATCAGCAAACATCCATTCGTTCATAAAAGTCAGTATTAATAGACAGCTGCCTGTTGTGCTATTTAATGTAGCCTATATCCAGCTTAGACGTGTTCTCCCTTTATTTTTATATTTACTGTTTTAATGGCAGATTGGTAAATCTGGTGGCAACCAAATGCTCAATATCGCTACTCAACATAACTAAAAGCGCTGTAATAATTAAAGGGGGGGTGAAATGCTCGTTTTCACTCAATCTCCTGTTAATCTTGAGTACCTATAGAGTAGTACTGCATCCTTCATAACTCCAAAAAGTCTTTAGTTTTATTATATTCATAAGAGAAAGATAGTCTGTACCAATTTTTCCCGGAAAAACACGAGCGGCTGGAGGCGTGACGTGTGGGCGAAGCTAAAGAATCACGAGCGCTTTTGCGTTGAGAGCGTTTGGAAGCTGTGACATTACCATGAGGAAAAAACCATCATCCCAAACAACCATGGCTAACAGTCAGATTCAGCGTATATTTATGATCCAGAATCAGATCCAGAGGCTGAAACTGAACGAGAGCAGCAGCAGCAACGACTCGCTCCGAGCGGGGCTCGAACCCAGGTCTCCGGCATGGGAGGCGGACGCACTAACAAGGAGGCAGAGATATTTGAAGCAGTTTTACTCACCGCCTGCGGTTCCAACACACGATCGTGACCCTTTTTCCTTGGGATTGCATCATCCTTAAGAAATAAACTATACGCAAATCCGTGTCAAACTGGGTCTTGTGAACAAGCATCTTCGAAATGCAGGGAACAAACACAAACACTTGCACAACTCCGTTGATGCTCTGTAAAAATAAACTCCATCCACTGGTCCCTTAATGCTGTTTTTTCTTTGGTAATTTGGTAATGCCTCAGGACCCATATAAGGAAATTCCGCTCCATCTAACGTCACACAGAGCCATACTCGAAAAAAAACTTTCCGAAACTTGTGACAAACCGGAAGGAGTATTTTTGGAACAGAAATACTCCTTCAAACGTACAACTTAATTTTTGAAACTTTGTCCATGTTTAGCATGGGAATCCAACTCTTTAACAGTGTAAAAAACTCAGTATGCATGAAATAGCATTTCACCCCCCCTTTAACAGCGCGGCGCGAGACGTTAAAACTAAAAGCATGTAATTTACATCTCTACGATGATTGGTTGATATACCAGAAGCGAGGTTTAGTCTCCTCAGCACTGAAAGTGAACACTCGATGCTGATTGGCTATTTTTTTTTTTTTTTTTTATCAACGGAATGAACGAGAAATCAGCCCCCCCCCCCCCCCATTCATTACTTAGCGGATGTAATTAGAGCAGATTCAGCACATTAGCGATTGAAAAGCAGAACTCTCCAACATGTTATGGTATTACAGCTGTGAAATTACCAACAAAAATACACTTTCTGAGACATGGACTGAAATTAATTGGCAACATTTGTGAATTTTATTGACATTAAATCGTCCTCCTCCCATTTTCACCTCAAAATTCAGATCAGATGGAGAATACCATTGTACTTTTTTAAATATATACCATGCACTTTATGATTTGCATATTCATATAGGCTAGTACAGGCCTATTATCTAATCACAATCATGTGTGTGTGTGTGTGTGTGTGTGTGTGTGCCCTCTAGAAGCTTGTGTTCTGCAAATGTACGTTTCTGTATGATGCATCCCAAAGAGGCACAAAGTCACTTACATAGACTTTTAAATGAGCTGCTAAATACTTAGCCATCTTCAAAAATCGGCTAAAAACACATCTCTTCCATCGTTATTTGACCATCTAACTCTAGCGATCTCTACTCTAATTATGTTCTTTAAAAAAAGGACCTTTTTAGACTTCAATCTATTAATTTACTAATTGCTTGTTTTTCTTAAAAAAAAAAAAAAAACGCTAGCTTTTCTATTCTTTTTCTATTCTATCTATTCCTGTTCTTTTTTATTTATTATACAATAAACAAAAGCAAAAAAGTCCTTTAACACTAGCTTGCTCTTTTCATTTTCTGTTCTGTCTGTTTTCTTTTTATTCATTATATAATAAAAAATAACCTTGCTACATGTGCTGCGTTAAGCTGAGACGTGTTATAGCACTTGAATATCATTGCTCTTTTGCTGATTTTGATTGCTTTCATTGTCTTTTTTGATAGATCCTCTATTTTCCATTATTATAAGCTCTTTAAAGACCTGCACCAGCAGCTGAACTCCTCTAATGCGCAATGCCAAAAAGTGACACCTGGCCCGGGGGCGTCTCCATTGACTCTGTGTCTGTGATGGACAGTGCAGGAAGCTGTGATAGTGTGCTCAGCAGCAACTCTGGATTTGTGAGTATGACGCCATTCATTCATTTCCCAGAACATTAAAGGAACAGTGCACCTAAAACAAACACTGATTCACAATCATGTAATTCTACACCTGCTATTGCGGTCATTTTTTCCACGGAACATGAGGAAATCTTTAAGAAGATCTTTTCCATGCAAATACAGTTCATAGTCATCCGGTCTGTTAAGCTACAAAAACACTAGAAAAGGTATCATTAAAATTCTCATTTTTGGGTGAACCACGTTTGATTTTTCAAACATGAGGAACTGTCTGTTCTCTTTATGGGGTTGAAAAGTTGCTTTTTAATAAGTACTTCTTAAAAGAGGAACAAGGAAACATGGTGTGATTTTATCTTATATAAAATAACACTTTCAATCAATCACCTTACATTTTTTTATTAAATTAAATAATAAAAAATAATCACATAACATAAAAATACATCATATATAACCAATTCTGGGTTAAAGTATTTTTATTAATTATTTTATATAATATTTTTGTTGGAATGTTTTCTTTTTTATTATTATTGATCAAATTTATTTGGTAAATTTATAAGTATTTCAAAGTTTTTTAAAGCACAGTGCATTCAAATATTCAAATAAATTTGTATAATAAACATTTACAAACATCAATGATAAAATGACTCTCGATTTTTAGTATTTTTGAAAAAAAAGGATCTTCTGCTCACCAAGGCTGCATTTATTTAATAAAAAAAAATTGTGAAAATATTACTTTTTCAAAATGACTGTTTTCTATATAAATATATTGTAAAATGTAATTTATTTTACGTTTATTTTTGTAATTTTATTACATTATTAATCATTCAGTTAGTTACAAATTACATGTAATCAAACCGACGGTGAACACTATCAGTGTCACATGATCTTTAACAAATCTCTAGATGCATTGCTGATTATCAGTGCTGAAAACAGTTGTGCTGCTCCATATTTTTTGGTAAACTTTGATAAATTGTAATTTAAATGACTCTTTAAATTAATAGAAAGTTTAAAACAACAGCACTTATTTGAAGTTGCAGCAATTTATGAGATTATAAATGTACATAATAGTCATTTTTTATTATTATTAATGCAATTTCAACATTCTTTGCTGAATAAAAGTATCAAATTATTTTAAAAAAAAATGAAAAAAACACATTTTTCTTTGTTCGATAGAGTGATGACAGTTACCTTTCTGCTGAGGAGAGAGCCTGTCTCATGTTCCTGGAGGAGACCATTGAGTCTCTGGAGGTAGAAGATGACAGCGGTTTGTCTGACGACGAGTCTGATTGCCCAATTAATGGCCTGAAAGAAAACACTGCTCAGCGAACATCCATGCACAAGAACAGATCTGAGGGTAAGCACTAACAGAATACATGAAAGTACCTTTAAAAATGGTCTGTTTGAGTAATGGCTCATAAATGTTCTCCTTCAGAGCTGTCAGCCCATGAGGATCCAAACAAAGTGACTGGAAAAGACCGTAAACCTTCTCAGAAGTACCTTGTGCCACCTCCATCACTCCTTGCCAGTGGGAATGCCAAGATAGTCAACAAACCAATGGAAACATCGCCCAAGGAAACACCTGTGGCTTTTATTAATGCACCTGATGGGTTTAGATCAAGCCCTGACCTTCACCAACCAAGACGGACCGTTCCAGAAGAAGCTACTTCAAAAGTAGCATCTTCCAAAAAAAAGCACTGGACAGTCAGTTGATGTGGTGGACTTGCCACCCTCATTCACACCCGAACCTCCAGTTCAAACAAGTTTACAAAGCTACTCGAAAGCCAAAGATGGTGCACCTAAGAGTTTGGAGGTCAAGGGAGAAGGTTTCCTCAGAATTGCCGCTTGAATTCATTCCTCCACCCTCAGACTTCATGGATGAACCAGTGGAGAAAATAAGCCTTGCTTATTCGCCACCGCCTCCTGTTTACAACAAGCCACCGGAAAGGGTTCCCGAACTCCCCAAAATAGAGTCTGGTGGATCCATCAAGCCAACAAAGGTGACCAAATCAGATCCAGAATGCACATCAAGTGGACCGTTATCCCACAATGTGATTGGAAACCCATGCAACAAGGCCTCCTTGAAGAAAGCTCCTCACTTGACACCATTGATGGTTGTGCAACAGTCTGCGACGGACAAACCCCTGATGCCTTTGCCATCTTCAGAACACAGTTCTGCTGCGCTGAAAGAGTCCAGCGATCCCAAAAGCCCACCGGCTGTGGCACCCAAACCCAAGAAGCTCCCATCGAATATCGTCTTCAAAAGCCACAAGGACCCGGGCAACACACATTCGTTTACTTCCTCAAACCGAACGAACTCAGATGGATCCAAAGAAAATCCGAATGGAGGCGTTTGAAAAAATTAGGCCTGCTGAAGAACGAAGAGATAGAAACGGGCCACGGCGGGTCTCCTTCTCATTCACCAACATTCAAAGCTAAAACTCGTCCTCAGTCGTTTTGTAACCCAACAGATCCCATTCGGGAACCATCCAGACTTCCCAAAAGCCCCATACCAGATGACGTGCATCTGGGAGACACACTAAAGTACCAAGATAAGAAAAGCAGGGAAGTTTCACTAAAAAACCAAGCAACAAGATCCTACGAGATCAAAACGGCGTCCCTGGAGCGCACAAGATCTCGAATGGCTGCTAACCCTGTGCCAAAGACGACAAACCCTCAAAGGACCCAAGTTGAGTTGTCTCCAGGTCAGTTACGAAAGAGCAGAGCTCGACCTTTTTCTGCAGGGAGTGCCAAGGACTTTGGCATCGCCCATCAAGTTGAAGACTCAACCAAATCACTCAAAGCGGCTGCAGCTCATCCAGGAAACGACGGGCAAAAGTTGCATCGCTCCGGAATAAGTGTGATGATCTCTCCACAAGGTACAAATGGAGAGAACCGAAGGGAAGCCTTGAAGAAACTGGGATTACTGAGGGACTAATGGATGGTACTACTGGCCTTTCGATGTATTCTGGACATTAACATTGAAAGGACAAATGCTGATGATATGGACTTTGACAATGTTTGTTGATGCTTTTTCATCGATTTCGGCTTGATCATCGATTTGCATCTTTAGGTACCTGCTTAAGTAACTGACACTTAAGTAACGTGATATATGCACTTATAGTAAGGCTACGTCCACATGAATCCAGATCATTTTGAAAACAGCATTTTCTGCTCTTTTATCGTCATAAAAACGAACTTGGGGGTAACACATTAAAAGTAACTCAAGTTACGTAATCTGGTTTAATTAGTCAATAAGAAATTGCTTTAAAAATTTACAAAAAAAAATATCCGAGCTGCTTTTTCAAATCAGCAAAAGTTACTTTGATTTCCTATTTATTCGCTGACGTGTGTCTCCATGTTGAGAGGAATTGGGAGCAGGTTTGCTGAGGCACTTTTTTCAGCCTGAGGCTTATTAAATTCACTTTTGGGTGTGAAAAAGGCCCTTACAGTTCACAAAAATAACTAATGCATTCATGTATTACTTTTAATAGAAAGTACCTAAAGAATGCAATCAGTTGAGTAATGCCATATTGTAATGCATTACATTTAAAAGTAAAGTAACACTGCTGATTATGCTACAAATGAAGTTATCATGCTATTCTTCTGGAACCCATCATTTATTAGCAAAATATCCCATCACTCGCTTATTTTATCTTGCTTTACGCTTCATAGTGTTGCAGTATAGTATATTCTTTTAACTGCATCACATGATTATAAAATATGCAAACCTTTATATTTATAAAATATATATTTCAGACATTCGAAGATTTACAAAATATCAAAATATATATCATAAAAGGTTTTAAAATATACTTATGTTAATATATTTTCTTGCCCCTAAAATACATTTTGAAAGTTATTTTAGTATATTTAGAGAAAAAAAAAATGTGATATGGGTAACAGAGCTCTGCTTTTGCCTGGACAAATAGTTTTTTTTTTCAGTGTGGATTTTAAAAGCTGTTTTCAAATTGATCCCAATAAAGTAGATGTAGCCTAAGAAAAGAAATGTTAATGGCTAATATTTTTCCATATCATTAAAATATTTATAGTTTTTGATTGATCACTTTCACTTTTTGTTGTAATGTAAATGTAAATATAATTGCAGTATTTTTCCTCAAAAAAAAAAAAAACATTAATAAATAACAGCAACAAGATTCCACTAGGTGAATATTTTGTTAGCCTTTATAGATTCTGATTATATGTTGGTCTCAAATCTCATCTCATTTCTTTATTGAAAAAAGTGCCATTTCCACGTTTTTAACTACTTAAAAAAGTAGGCTAAACATTATTGTCGTATTTTGTATACTTGTATATTTTAAAAAAAATGTTTTAAAAATATACTAATGTTAATATATATTCTACGATTTCAAAAATAAAAGAATTCTCAATTCATAAAAGTTTGAACGATACGCTGAGGAGTTCAAGCATCTAGATTTTGGAAGCAGTGCTGTGAATATGACTGATATTAATTGACGTCAGCGGATGGAAAATAGGATCTTATTTTGATAGCGATCCATGTTTTTCTTGTCAACAGAGTCTTGCTGAAGTAACATTCTGAGGATTCCTTTCATAACATCAGCTGCTTCTGTCAGACAAGGAAGGACTCGTCCGACCTGATCCCAAGCTTTTCTTTGTCAGCAACCATTTGAGCCTGAAGTGAGCTGCATGGGCTCAGCGTGTTTTTCAGCTCTTGTATCTGAGAATATCATTATATGAACAGGTGCAGGAGTCTGTATGTCGTTCGGCTCATAAAACATCATAACTAGGCTACAATAGCACTAAGAGCGATCAAAAAAGTAAAGGTTTCGGATTTAAAACACCAAGGAACAAATGATAAAAGTTTAGAGTCATCGAACGTGACGTCATGCTCTGGAATGACTGAACGTGCCTTTGAGAGAGAAGCGCGCGTCAGGAATCACGCGCGTCAGTGGATTCTGAATCTCATTAAATAACATGAGAACTGATAAAAACATACCTGAGATGTTTGGGGTTTCAACTAACCCGTGAGACTAGATCTACTTGTGATGCTTTCATTACTCATTTATTCACTCACTCACAGTTTTTATCATTTATCATAACTTTTTATATGATCATAGCCCTTAAAAAATAAAAAGTCTATAATTCAACTTTTCTGTAAATAAGCACACGTGACGCCCCTCTAGTGGAAATGTTTATTAAAATATGTGCACAAAAATGCGGCTACTTGTTAAACTTTCTTAAAGGCAGAACCGTTCTTTTGAAACTTACATTTGTTAAATAATTTGTTAAATAGAGATTAATTTACGTGAATGCTTTTTTTCAGAAATGTGTTTTAGCCCCAGTATGCTTTGCAAGAGGCTTGATCATAAGTATAAATGTGTTATATAAAAACGTTTTTAAGTAAATAAAGACATGTTAAGACTTAAATATTCAGTTTTGTTGTTGGTTTATAAAAGCTTGTGTTGGTGTTTTATGAAAAACTAACATCTGGAGCTTTAATCAATGAATAATATCTGTGGTACACGTCAATGGATTGATGTCACTACAAATATCACAGAAAACATCTTCTCAAAAATGTTGTATTTAGCTTGTTAAGATGCTTAGCTTTAATAACAGCAAGTAAAAATTGTTTGAGATGGTAATAGGATTTAGTTAATTCAGTTAGGACACAGCTGAAGTTTTTCCAGAACACAAAAAGTATATTTTTTACTTACATTTCTGGAAATGTTCCCCTGTCTAATATGTCTTCCATCTAATATTTGTATTTTATTTGAAACTTTATTTTAATTAATGTTTTTTAACAGTTTTAGTATAAGTTTTAGTTGACATTAACTATGTAGGATACAGTATTTTCAGATTTAATTTTAATTTTGAGCTTTTTTTAGGTTTATTTGTTCTGCTTTTGCAGTTTTTATTTAAGTTTTAACAATTTTTGTACATCAGCTTATTAATTTCAGTTAGTTGGCAAAGCAACCTTTTTCATTTTAAAATTTGTAATCTAATTTTTGTTTGTTTGTTTTTTCAAAACATTATTTTGTATAATTTAGTACTTAATGTCGTTATTATTTTGACTTGTTTTTTTTAGTTTAAGTTTTTTATTCATCTCTATTATGCATTTTGTATTTGAACTTTAACTCATTTCATTCTTTTTTTTTTTTTTTTTAAGTTCAACTTTTCATCTAATAGTTTTATTTTATTTAGCATACTGGAATAATATTTCTGCAAGAAAAAAACATACTAATTCATCCTACTTATGGAAAATTTGCATACTTTGTATAATAAACAAACTATGTACAGTGGCGATAAGAATAGTATTGTGCGATATTCCAAACATAATCATTCTGAAAATTCAAATCATTTAATCTGGTGTCCGCAGAGCCTGCAGAGAATGTAAATCAGTGTAAATCACCACAGCGCTGTTATATAGACAAGGATGAGAACCAAAGGTTGTAGGTTCAAACCCCCCAAAGATTGGTTTGTGAGCATTGTGCCCTTGAGCGGGACATCTCAGGTTACTCCAGGGGAACCGTCCTCACAGAGTGAACTGTAAGTCACTTCAGGTAAAAACCTCGGCTAAATGAGTTAGCAGTAATTAAAGAGCTGCAGGAGGTCCAGATGGTCAGTTTCTAGGGTCAGAGCTGTTTGTGGTCTCTTTAATGATGGATGAAGGGAGAGCAGCATGTTTTTTGGGGGGTCTTTGGTGCTCAGTATAAACAGCCAGAAAAGACCATAATCTACCTGGAGAAAGCAGTTAGCAATCCCATTTATCTTAAAAGGTACTGTATGTAGAATTCAGTTACACAATACACAAAAGCGTCTGCTCTGTTTCATACAGCCACAAAACTAGGCACAAATGACCCAAAGTAGCACAATGCAAAATGCATTTTCCATATAGCTTTCCTCACAATGCAAGTTGCATATGGGTCCAGACAATTACACAAGGCTCTTCCTCCTCCTTGTGTCCAAATGGCACGCACTATCAATCTGTTGGATAAAGAGGTAAAATAAGAAAGTGAGCAAGACAACGATAAGTGATGCATTTAAAAAAAGATGATGTTGAAATGACAGTTGCTGCAGTTTGTTGGATTTAATTCAGCAATTTGTGAGCGTTTGAAGACGATATGTGCTGTGTTATTGTGAAACGACTTTCAAGTTGATCAAGACAAAGTACATGGAAACTGTCTATAGTTCTGTTAATCCTAAAACAGTGAAAAACTGCATCTCTATTCCTATGCATCCTTTGAGGTGTACATTTATTTTTTATTTATTTTACCTGTCAAAATTAACCATGGCTTAACCAAAAAACACACACACACACACACATGGTTACCCCCCATCAAATTTGGAATCATCTCACAAAAAAGGATTTTGGGTGAAATTGCAGTTTGCCCTGTAAACTATTTAAAAAAAGAAAAATCATCACCAGTTGCTAAATTCAAATCTGCATTCGCTGGCTTGCATCTACCGGGGTGGCATAGAGTAAATGCCACCCTAAAAGAAAGCCTTGCCACCCCTGCTGCCACCCCAGTGGTGCCACTGCCAATTTGTAAATTTACTAGCGCCAGTCTTTCGTGATTCGTGTCTACTTCTTTCGTGATTCGTGATCCCGCTCTGAACTCCCGAACTGATTCAAATGATTCGCGATCCCGCTCCGAACTCCCAACTGACTTAAATGATTCGCGATCCCGCTCCGAACTCCCAAACTGACTCAAATGATACGCGAACCCGCTACGAACTCCCGAACTGATTCAAATGATTCGCGAACCCGCTACGAACTTCCGAACTGATTCAAATGATTCGCGAACCCGCTACGAACTCCCGAACTGATTCAAATGATTAGCGCACCCGCTTTGAACTCCCGAACTGACTCAAATGATTCGCGAACCCGCTACGAACTCTCGAATTGATTCAAATGATTTGCGATCCCCAAACTGACTCAAGTGATTCGCGAACCCTCTCCGAACTCCCCAACTGACTCAAATGATTCGCGATCCCGCTCCGAACTCCCGAACTGATTCAAATGATCGCGATCCCCAAATGACTCAAATGATTCGCGATCCCGCTCCGAACTCCCAAACTGAATCAAATGATTCGCGATCCCATACTGACCTCAATGATTCGCGATCCCGCTACGAACTCCCGAACTGATTCAAATGCTTCGCGATCCACAAACTGAACTCAAATGGATTGCAAATAATGCTTATTTATTTATTATTATTGTCAGCCTAATAAAACCTATGCTTCAGGGCACCATATTCATATAACATCTAAGGCTAAATGTAGCTCTTGACTGGTTGAGTTTAGGAGTGATTAACACTAAACAGTCTCACTAGCTGAAATGTCATTGGCTGTTAAAATCTTGTGTTTCTGATAATAAATTGACATATTGATAACAACTGAACCTTTTAATGCCTTTTAATAACATGTCGATGCATACTGTATGGCATTAGTGAGTGTGGTGGTGCTTATGGGGTATGGTCACTTATTCCTATTCATTTTCCTTTCAAATGCAAGACATTGATTGCATGAGATTAAGTTTGTAAATGATAACCTGTGTCCTTTTGTAGTGTGCACATATATTTATCATCAATAAGCTGTGATAATAAGCTATTTTGCCCATTATAGATCAACTAACCCTTTCCCCAACACTGTGTATCAAATGTATGTCCTAAGTATGTGGTTTTCTAGCGTACTTTATTTAACTTCTCAGGTAATATCAGTGGTATGACCTATTTTGCTAGGGGTAATTTAGTAGTCCCTGGATATTAGGGACATGTCCCGAGCCATTCCTACTACATTTTATGCACTTGATTTATTGAAATGCTTTAGGTGAGTAGCTTTTTGCATATTTTTGTTCCATTAAAGTAGGCCTAATTAGAAAAAGATGAGAGCAGTCTGCCAAAAGTAAGTACTTCGGCCTGCTTTAATACTCCTCCTTCACATCTGCTGAAAAAGAGGAAGCAACAAATTTGAAGTGAATGCTTTTTATTGCGACATCCTAGAGTGCTTTAACCACAGAGACCCGGGCCACACATCTGGATGAAGATGGTGAATCAGAGCCGCAGGATGGCGCAGGGTTACACGTCCGGCTGCCATCATGATCTCCTCAAACACACATTACTGCGGCTTTCAACAACAAAGTTACGAAACCTTTGAGGTTACCAGCAGCTTCGTTAAAGGCCTCCCAGGAGAGCTTGCGCTAATAGTGACATTTTTCAGATATTTGGACATTTCTACTAAGAGACTGCACAGATTCAGAGCTGATTTATTTGGACTTTTCTGTTTGTTTGTTGATATGGAAAGGGAGACAGTGTCCCAGGGGAATAATAGTTTGCATAGTTTATTCAGAGCCAGTGATAGTCTGCATCAACAAAATTCCAACCAAATACTTTTCATTACAGTGCATGCATTACCTACAAATTTTTATAACCCTGAAATTTCGCAAATAATTTAACATAAATATAATATATATAACTCTAAAGACACTTAAAAAACTGAGTAAATCTTTAAAATTTTTAATGAAAACATATATATATATATATATATATATGTATGATACTTGATTGGCTGTCATCTGCTTGGAGGGCGTGGGTTTGGTGAAAAGGGGTGTGGTTTCATTCAATGGCTTCTTTCTTTGTGAAGTTAGCATTATGGCTAACCCCTCATAGATGTTGTAGTATCTCATAGTTCAAGGCTTGAGGAGAGACGTGTTGGTTTGTAGACTAGAAAAAAACCAGGCGGAATGATGTCATGGGAATATTTTCATATTACGCCCGTATGATCTGTGAAGGACCAAGTGCCTCATGCTGCAGGTAGGCCGAAACCTCATGAGAACCTACTTACACAAGCTGATTACCAGAACAATCAGCACAGATAATCTGCTGAGCTCATATCTTCAGCAATTACCCTCACAGCTACTCCGTATGAACACAGATTACACACAATCAGCACAAAACAGCCCTACACGCCCAACACAGTTACCAGCAGCTTGTTTGGAAATGGTTTCTCTGGTTTAGTGGCTCATTTGAGAGCCTTCAGACACATATCTGTCTCCTATGAGCTCTACTGGAGCTGATTCACTGTGTGTGGTCTTCATATTCAAAGGGAGCATCTCACTGAAATAGAATCTAAGTGATTGTATTTGTATTTTCAATTAGATTTAATTTTTATGTTTTATGTCTTCACTTTAATAAGTGATTGTATTTGTATTTTCAATTAGATTTAATTTTTATGTTTTATGTCTTCACTTTAATGTTTAAGTTTTTGACTAGAGGTTTCCCCAGTAACAACTGTAAACAAAGCAGAGCTACGCTCACAAACGCTGCGTTCGGAGTTCGTAGCAGGTTCGCGAATCATTTGCGTCAGTTCGGGAGTTCAAAGCGGGTTTGTGAATCATTTGATTCAGTTTGGGGAGCGCGAATCATTTGGATCAGTTCGAGAGTTCGTAGCGTGTTTGCGAATCATTTGAGTCAGTTCGGGAGTTCAAAGCGGGTTCGCGAATCATTTGAATCAGTTCGGGAGTTCAAAGCGGGTTCACGAATCATTTGAGTCAGTTCGGGAGTTCATAACGGCTTCGCGAATCATTTGATTTACTTTGGGGATCGCGAATCATTTGAATCAGTTCGAGAGTTCGTAGCGGGTTCGCGAATCATTTGAGTCAGTTCGGAAGTTCAAAGTGGGTTCGCGAATCATTTGAGTCATTTTGGGAGTTTGGAGCGGGATCGCGAATCATTTGAATCAGTTTGGGGATCTCGAATCATTTGAGTCAGTTCGGGAGTTCAGAGCGGGTTCTCGAATCATTTCAGACATGAAAGTCTTCCTTCAGAAATAGTGATATAAAAACACCCCTGCCTCGTTTTGATGTTTAAACATATACATGTAAGGAATTATTATTATTAAACGTGCAATACCTAATGTTACTCATGTTTATTCAACGAACCCTTTTTGAAAATCGATCTGTAAATAAATGTATGGGAATCACATCCCACAGCACATCCACCTGAGCCCAACTTCAGTCTCCTCATCACCTTGACTTTAACTGCGTTTGTAGAAGGCACCGCAGCCAGACCCATATACACAACACAGAGCGGAAGTTAATTTAGGGCCAGGTGCGTGCGGCCGATGAAACCGTTTTAGCTTATTTGGTTATTTGGAAATGTTGCCTTGTGAACTTTTTTTCAGTTACCATTTATATTTTTATTATATATTAACCCTTATTTCTATATTGTTTAAACAATAATAATCATATTTGACTTAAAAATTTACCATTACTATGTTGCATAGCTAATATTGTAGCCTATGTGTTTTAATAATAATACAAATAAATACATCATGCAAAAATTTGCTAAAGTAGTCATTTAGTTATTTATTTTTATATATATATTTTTAAATTTTTATTTACTGAACATGCCACATTGGATTCTGACACAGTTCAGTTTTCATTATTCAATTTTATTAAAAAAAAAAAATATATATATATATATATATATATATACACACACACACACACACACACAATAAATATTGAAAAAAATCTTAAGACAAATTATACAATATGCATAACCTGAATTATTTGGGTTAAAAACCTGACATGCATTTTTTTTCATGTTATCTGTCTCTTGAACTCTCTTCTGTCTTTTAATTCCAGCAGCATTTCAGAGTCTATGATGCATTAAAACTCGGTGTAGGTAGGCGGCCCACCAGATTCTGGAACAGAGCCTTAATCTTGGTCAGATATCGTTTAATTGTGTCCAACAAGGTTTCCACCTGATCTCCTCAGCCCTGATTGTGATAGCAGACCATGTCGTGACTAAACTCCGGCCAAAACACGTCACATCAGCTGATCAAAAAACAAACCCACATCCCTACATCATACCTGCGTCTCCAGCAAACTCTGACCTTCAACTTATTTATAATGCTTTAAACCTTGAATAAATTTTTTAAAAAATCATACGGACATATATACCTGGTGTTTTAATGATGTTTATCTGTGCTTAACGGTATGGTCACTATGATCTGCCACAAAGTTATAAAAATATATAAATAAAACTGATAATTGCAGTATGTTTGGCAAAAAAATACAATTTCAGTTGTTGATTTTATTTTATTTTTTCTGTATAATTATTTGCGAAATACATATATGTATTCAATTACTATTGCTTTAAATGTGTTTATTATTATTATAAATTAATGTTTCTGCAAGAATGTTAAATTGGTGATAAGTCATTCGTAAACACTTGATCTCGATCTGTTTTTTAGCGTCTTTTTCATCAAAGAATCCTAAGAAAAGTATTAAAACTCCAGAAAAATATTAAGCAGCACAACTGTTTCCAACATTGATAAATCAGCATTTAAGAATGATTTCTGAAGATCATGTGACACTGAAGACTGAGTAATGCATCACATTAATAAATTACATTTTAAACTATATTAGAAATCCAGTATTTTAAACTGTTATAATATTACAACGTTTTTAATAAATGCAGGCTTGATGCGTATAAAAGAGACTCGATGCCAATCTTTTAAACGATAGAGTAGCTATCTCTGATCTATAACTTATATAATGTTGTTTTAATCCATGTACATTTTTTTTTTGCTTGAACTGATATGATCACTATTAAGTACGAGCATTGAAACTTTTTTTGCCGAGGACTTGCAAGAATGTGATGCTTTTTAAAGGTAATTTTCAAGTGCCCTCACATTTCCACATGATCATCTGCATGCTGTGCTGCTCCTCTCCACCTCTAGATGTCCCCAGAGCGCACCTGGAGTCTCCATCAGGCCCGAGACTTTCCGCAATCTTCTAAATCTGTTTCTCCTTTGAAAGATTAAAGTCAGATGAGTCAAGCCCTTCAGAAGCCCATCGAGCAGATAAAGAGGGGATTGTGAGATGCAGCGAGACTTTCGTCTGATTGCATGACTCAGACTCTAGTATACTCAAGAACTGTGTGGGCAAATCCAGGTTGATCAAGCTTACAAGACAATCAAAATATCCTGCCTGATGTTGCAAACATCTGTCCGCTGGGTGGTCCAGTCGACTTGTGTGACTAATGGGAAAATATGTGATAGAGACAGAAGTACAGAAGAGTCTGAACATGTGCATTGTTTTCCAATTTATTGTAAAATGTTTATATGATCGGGGAACAATACGAGTTAGAATTTAAATAGAAAGATTTGAGACGTTATAAAAAAGCAACAACAAAAAATGTGTATACAAAGTATAAACAATTTATGTTTTTTTGTTATTATTGTTTTATAAATAAAGAAACTAATACTTTTATTCAGTAAGGGTGCATTACACTGAACATAAGTGAGAGCACAGATATTTATAATGTCACAAAATATTTCTATAAATCTTAATGCTGTTCTTTCATAAAAGTATCCTGGGAAAACACAACAGCAGTTTCCACAAAACATTTTTGAAGCAGCGTAAATATTTTCAACGTTGACAATAATCAGCATCTGAAGGATCACGCGACACTGAAGACTGAAAATTCAGCTTTGAGCACAGGAATAAATTATACTTTAAGATATATTACTGAACAATAGAAAACGGTTATTATAAACCTTAATCATATTTGACATTTGATCAAATTGAGTAAGTGCAGACTTGGAGTACATTAGAGCACATTTCTTCACATTAACTTATTTAGAGGTTTATTTTGGTAAAAAACCTTTTCATTGTTGACTCCTTAAGCATTTTCTTTATCCTATGTATTGCTTAACATATTTGTTAAAAGCTAAACTTGCTATAAAAGTGTTGTATTAGCATCATATCATCAGTTTTCCACGATAGCATGCATAGTAACTAAATTAAGCATGCTTTTACCAAATGTCAAATTAATGTGACCCTGTTGCACAAAACCAGTGTTAAGTCTCTGGGGTTTTTTTCGAAGCAATAGTCAAAAAAACTAACATTATAAGGGTCAAAATTATTAATTTTTCTTTTATGCGAAAAATCATTAGGATATTAAGTAAAGATCATGTTTCATGAAGATATTTTGTAAATTTCCTACTGTAAATATGTCAATTTAATTTTTGATTAGTAACATGCATTGCTAAGAACTTTTTGATTTTCTCAATATTTAGATTTTAGAATAATATCTGATCCTAACAAACCATACAGCAATGGAAAGCTTATTTATTCATGTATAAATCTCAATTTTGGAAAACTGATACTTGAGACTGATTGTGTGGTCAAGGGTCACAAATATGTCATGTGAGGACCAGAATATGGATTCAGTGTTGATGGGAAGGTGTTTGAAGCTTTGTGCCATGACCCAGTTCTCACACCCAGGTTCACAACATGGACAATATTACAGTGCAGAAAGCTGAAGTCATGCAACAAAAAGGCCGAGCATAAAAACTAAACGGTAACTTCGGCGAGTGCTGTATAATGATGGAGCAGGGACAGGCCAAAGCTTGCCTCCGTCTGCCTTTGTTGAACTGTACTGGGGCTTGACAGCAGGATGAAATGTCTGGAGAAGTACTGGAGCTGAATGTTTAATGACTGCATGGAATCTGTTATTCGGAGGACTGACCTCGAGTTATAACATGAGAGCCAGAGGAATGTCCCGAACAATTATCTGGCGATATTGAGTCTATTGTGATTTCATTTCACTTTGTTTGGATGTGTGAATAATGAGGCCGACTTTCTCAGAGACAAAAGCTGCGGTAAATTCCCTCTTATGAAACCAGCAGAAAGGCCAAAGGTAAACGCGAGCTGCAATCGCACCAGATGTCTGAAGTCGTGAAGGACCCTTCAGACGAGGGGTGAATACGTTTCCGAGAAAACCCCATCCTGGAGTTTAACTTTCCATCGTTCTTTTGGAGGTTTAAGCATGAAGTCACACCTCTGGCATGTTTTTTAATTGTTGCAGGGGTTAATTGTCCTCTGTAGAAAACCCTGAATCATTTTAGTGCTTGAACAGGCCTGTTCTGACACGATCTTTCAGTACGTGGGATGCGGTGCGTGAGGAGCTGGAAAGCAAATGCCTTCGGGATGCGAATCTGCGAGACGGATCGACGCAGCCGAAGTATGTAAACCGAGGATCAATTATCAGTTGCTCGACGTGTCTCGGCTGCACATGCTTTCAGGAGTTTGTGGCGAGATGAGAGGGAGTCCATGAATTGCACGTGGCTCCCGGAGCGTCTGACCTCTGTTGCCCCCATGGAAGCCTTTTCTATGGAAACCCCCCACTCACCCGCGCTCCGTCCCGCTGATGATTGCGAATTCCTGCAAGGTCAGAAAGAGAGAAACTCGTCTGTGCACTCGGTGAAGCGAAATGTGTTCATTTGAGAAACTGCAGTGATGTAAAGGAATGGGCTATTCACCCTCAGGCCATCCGAAATGTGGACGAGTTTGTTTCTTCATCAGATTTGGAGCAGAAATGTAGCATTGCATCACATGCTCCTCTGCAGTGAATGGGTGCCGTCAGAATGACAGCTGATTAAAAACATCACAGTAATCCACATCGCTCCAGTCCATCCGTAAATGTCTTGTGGAGAGAAAAGCTGCTGTTAAAACTAAATCCATTATTGCGACATTCTTACTAGTCATGCTGCATTATATGGGTTTTTCCAGTGAAAAGTTGTCTTGTCTGAATCAGCAGAGAAATATGTACAGATCAAGCACCGTTTACAAGCAAAACCAGTACAGAATGGTTCTAAACAATTATGTGGGTGGTTTGTAATGTGACAGGATAAGAGGAGATGGACTTTTTTACTATAGAAAAAGCGTTATCATGGATTATGAACTAATTATATTATAGCCAGAAGCAACCGTTTCAATTTTAAAACGTCTTGTTGCATTTGTTTTTGACTTTTGGCTTTTGACTTCACAAGATGTTAACTGATGGACTGGAGTGGTGTGGCTTACTTCTGGATTATTAATGTTTTATCAGCTTTCATTCTGACGGCACCCATTCACTGCAGAGCATCCATTGCTGAGCAAGTGATGCAATGCATTTCTCCAAATCTGACATTTCTGACAATGACTTTTTATTTATTTTTATTTCTTCAAAGAGACATTTTTGGGTGAACTATTCCTTTAAAATGACGTTTTGCCTCCCAATCTGTTATTAATCACTTGGTGTGTTCAACCATTAAAACTGAACAAATTAAATTCAACTTGAACAGGTGAATCAGCTTGAGATTTGAGATTTGCTTTTGTCTGCAGCCAAATTTGAGGGAAGGACAGTACTAGCATTTTAAACTTAAATTAAAATAACTAAATGTAAGTAAAATTATATAACCTAACTGACGGTATGATTGTAGAAATCAGTGTTCTATTTAACGCTTCTTTAATGCACAAAAACATTCACAGCATGATAATAACTGGATGAATAACAGCCCTATAGAAATAAACATGCAATACTTAGACCATTTATTTACTTAGGCACTTATGCATGCATCTATACGTGTGTTCTTTCATTTTAAATAATTATCAAATAGCCTACATTAACCGCACAATTAATGTATTTGCATGTATATACTTTTCATTTATTTTAAAATTTCCCAATAAAGAACGATTGACTTGCAATGAGAGAAAGAGAGAGAGAGAGCAACGCGCTGTTGTGCATCTCTCCTCCCCCTTCCTCCCTCTCTCTCTCTCTCTCTCTCTCTCTCTCTCTCTCTCTCTGTCTGTGTCTCCTGCAGGACTGAAGATCATGAGCGCTCAACTCGACCGTGTTACTCCTCCTGATCTCCGCGCGCACGATCTCCGCGAGACCAAGAAATAAAACACACGCTCTCTCTCTCTCTCTCTCTCTTTCTCTCACTCTTTCTCTCGTTCATCAGACGCCGGGAATAAAGCTTCGTCCACGCTTGGACTCCAAGTCTCACAATTGCCCGGTTTTCTTGAATTGCCCCTCTCTGTGAAGGTTCAAGGTGTTTAACATGATGCTCATGTTTGGCTTTGGATTATTCAGCGTCGCTCTGATGCTCTTTGTCCAGCAGCCAGCCGGCTCTTCTGCCAGCAGAAACCCGCAAGGTAAGTTTCCCTTTCACCCTCACCATGAGATCTATCTTTTGGCTGAGGAATGACTGCGGGAAAAATGACTGTTTGATGATTTGAGCTCAGTGAGAACAACTTATGAGACGAACAAGCGCTGAAGGAGACTTAAACAGGTCTTTTTGAACTCTTTATACCGTGCAGGTGTGTTTATTATCATATTAGTGATTGATTATTTGCTCATTGATACACCAAACTGTAAAATATACAGCACTTTTATTACTTTTGCTAGATGTTACAGTTAATGTCTGTATTTTTGCTCATTGTGCATGCATGGTGTCAAATGTTTGGAAAACTGTCTAAGATATTTAGCATTAAGGTGTTGTCAGCCATTGGAAAAATCTCTAGAACGGCTCTTAAATGAAATGAAGTGTTCGGTTTGTGGATGTGCTGTAGATGGGTCCCATTTTAAAATGGGGTTTTCACAGAAATGCCATTGAAGAACCATTTTTGGTTACTCTAAGGACTTTTAAGTCAACAATTCTTGACTTTAAAATGTTCTTTACAAGTTTTCTTATGTTCTAAAGAATATTTTGTGCAATTGAAAGATTCTGTGGATGTTAAAGGTTCTTCATCGAACCATCCGTGATAATAAGGGGCCTTAATGGATCATTCTAGAGTGAAAGGGTTGCAACAAACTTATTAAGCTACAGTTATAATGATAAACAAATGACCACTAGGTTTTCTTAACTTAAGGGTTTTGTCACAGTGGTCTGCAGATCTCTCTCAAACACCTGTAGAATAAAGCAGTTTAGAGTTCACCGGGTTGTGCACCACTGAAACACCTCTAGAACGATCCCATCTAGTATAAAAAATGAGGCATCTTTAGAGTTTATATATCTTATATATATATCATTTCTGACTGTTGCATTGAAAACATTATAACGTGCATAGGAATTAAATTACTGTGTTAAAATGTGTTTTCAAAGAACAGAAAGCATTGCGATATACTTGTTTGTAAGTAGGTTAATTATTTAACAATTATGCAACAATTGGCTGTCAGAACATAATACCTTCTTTAAAATAAAGGTTATTTATTGGCATTGATGGTTCCATGAAGAACCTTTAACATCCATGAAGAAGTTGTTTTCCATTCCACAAAAGGTTATTTCTAGTGGGGGAAAAAATATTTTAAAATGCACTTTGTAAAAATAGTTTCCAAAATGTTCATAACTTGGAAGAACCATTTTGGTTCCCCAAAGAACCATTCATTGAACTTTTCTTAAGAACCTTTCCCACTGCAGACTCTTCACTGGCATGTATGGTTCCATAAAGAATCTTTAACATTCATGGAATTTTTCCATTGCACAAAAGGTTCTTTAGATTATTAAAAGGTTCTTCACACAAAGAAAACAATGTTTTTTTTACTTTTAAGAACTGTTCAACCTGAACCTGAAAGGTTCTTAGGAACCCAAAGTGGTTTTATTTTTAAGAGTGCAATAAAAAACTTTTGTCCAATGTAAATATACTTTGAATGTTTAAAGTTATTTGTGGAACCAAATAACCATAATTTTATTTTCTTTAAGAACCATTCACTAAAAGGTTCGAGGAACTAAAATGTTTCTTCCAAAACTTCCTTTTGGAATTCGTACTTTTTAGAAATGATGGATTTTTTTTTTCTTTGTTATTATACTAGAATAAGAAAGAAAAGAAAAATGTTATTTAACTATTCATTGAAAAGTTCTTTAAGGAACCCAAAATGGTTCTTTTAAGGCATTGCTATGCAAATTCCCCTTTGGAGCCTATGTTTTTAAAAGTGTAGAACCAAACCAGCGTCTAAGGGGTGAAGAACAGCTCTGAACTGAGGTGTTTTAGGGCCTCTAGAACCCCTTCTGAATGAAGACATCTCGAGTCCAGAGGGTCGGAGCTCTAGATCCCAGCTGAGCCCTCATTCACCTCCTCTCCCCATCACTCACCGACATGCTCTCCGTACAAACAAACCTCAACAAATGGCAACTCTCGGGGCTCGGTCCATGCCGACCACATGTTGCTCAGCTCCATATGTGGCCGAGAGCTGGAAACCAGTCTCATGGAGGCTATTTAAAGGTATTTAGCACTATAAAGTCAAGTATTTGACGTTCACCTGTGACCAAGCGAAAGTGCGCACTGAACCTCTGGGAATTTCGCAAGCTTTTGCACGAGGACCAGAGGAATAGATGTTACGTTTAGAGGTCACGGCTAATAGATTGTTGCGCAAGCGTGATGCAGCGATGTCAGCGGCCGCTCGTGTACGCATGTGCACGTCTGGTTTGTGTGCATTTACGTCTGGTGATGCTTAAAAGGTTACTTCTCCTGTCGCGCTGACAAGGACAGCCGAGAGAAAGAGACCGAGAAGGGGAGCGAGCGAGCGGGAGGGAGGCAGGGAGGGGGGTTGGGGGTTATTTTGCATCTTGGGTGGTCTGTTTCCCATTGTGGGAAAACTCAATATTTACATTTTGTAATTAGAACTACTTTCACTCTTTCATTTTCCACAACAAGGATTTACGCAGATCTTACAGGGGAAGGTGGCAGCGGCGGGCCTAATGACCTGCACCTGTTCATCACCACGGGACGGTCAGGTCAGCGGCGGATGTGTGTGTGTGTGTGTGTGTTTGAGATGATGTTGTGGACAGAAGGGTGATGCAGGTTTGGTGGTTCTGTGTTTTGGGTCTTGTGCTCCGGGTGTGATGGCATCCTAATCTGAAATCTGTTGTAACAGAGTAGTTTCTTTTACTATTTCTTTGGTCCCTTTTCATTGCATATTTTGTCTTAATTAGTTTTCTTCTTCATTTTTCTTTCTTTCTTTTGCTTTTTTGATCTTTCTTGGTCTTTCCTTACTTTGTTGTCTTGCTTTCTTTCACGTTGATTTTAAGCTGGTCTCTCATTCTCTCCTGTCATTTTTTTTATTGTCTTTTTTAATGTAACTTCTTTTGTCATTCTTGCCTCTCCTTTTTATTATTTTTTTCTGCATGTTAATTCTTTCTTATTTTATCCATTTGCCATTGCCCTTTCATTCCTCCAGTCTTTTTCAGTTGCTTACTCCTCTCTTTCCGTTGCTCTGTCACACTTTCATTCACTTGTTGGTGGTTCTGGCTTCATTTACTATCTTTGTAATTAGTCAATGCAGGATGTATTCGCAGTATTTCTTAATCTTAATTAAAACACAGTTATGCGTTGTTAGTTCATGATAGCTCAGGTCCATTAATTAAAATGAACAGATCTAGCCTTTGCTTTTAATAACGTGTAAGTAAATGTTAAAATGATCTTAATTAGTTCATGTATTTAATGTTAACAAATGGAAAGTGTGTTTCTTTCTATCTAAATTCCAGTGGAGTTTTTCTGTCTGGAGCGTTGTCTGTCAAACGCATCAGTAGCATATAAAACAGACAGTGAGTGGTTAAAGCGTGCCGTTTGTCAGGTCAGTATTTATTATGTTCTCCTTTGTCCTTCATCAACGTCGCCATAATTGCAGGTTACCAGCACCGTGAAATGATCATGATTCATTATAATAATCATAATTCCCAGTAAATGGGTTACGGAGGTCTAAAAACCCATGTGTAATAAATTACTTGGCGAAAGAAAAGAAAAATCCTGATGTTCTCGAGCAGCTCGGTTTAGCTTTTTGCTCTCCTGGCCCCGAACTGCAGGCTAACAGTGCCAAGGCAACCGGCGGTGAGGATGTGACATGCCACAGCGGTGTGTGTGTTGATGTAACCTCTAGTCTGTCTCCCCGTTCACCCCGAGGCAAACCCCTGCCGGGCAGACCCTGCTGGACAACTCCAGTGTGGGAAATACACATTTCCCTTGAATAGCAGGAGCTGGGAAGGAGGGGAGAGCAGCGGAGGCCTGCCGGGGAGGGGTGGCGTGACAGAGGTTTGGGGGTTTGTTTGCTTTGTGTTGCCTTTCACTCAATGAAGTTGGAGTTTTCTTTTGTGAGTCTGGAGCAATGGCCTTGTCAGAGGCGGGGACAGATGATCTCTCTGCTCCTCGATTTAGAGAATATCTAGAATCGAACAACCTTGTAGGAAAGAAAAGCTGTGAATGAGATCTCTTTAGTATGTATATTGCTGCTACAAACATGCCATTACATTTACATTCATCCATTTAGCAGACGCTTTTATACAAAGCAACTTCCACTTTTTTTTTTTTTACCAGTATGTGTGTTCCCTGGGAATTAAACCCACAACCTTTTGCGCCGCTAACCCAATGCTCTACCCCTGAGCCACAGGAACACTAATGAGATTAAAGAGACAAAATAGAGTTTTTGTTTTAGTTTCATGCCTCTCAGAAAGACCCTAGATGTGTCTCCTTAAGATTTTAGAGGATATTTGAATGTCTCAGATTTGCCTAAATGTAATTTCAGTGTAAACTTTGAATTTTATTTTTATTAAATTCTCACAAAACAAATGATCTGAGCATGCATTTGGGCAGAAAGAAAGAAACAAACAAAAATTGAGATCTCGGTAACATTGCAACGTTTTCTTCTAGACTCTCGATATATTACATGGAAAGAAAATAATGACACTTGAGTCTCATGCTTCCTGAGAAAAATACTTTACAAACAAAAGTCTGAGATCTCAGTTTTTCCTCTTTAAAACATCTGCACAGCTGTCATCATTCATATTTATATCTCTTTATTTTTACGACACCAATTTTTACTGCTTTCTTTCAGAAATATCTCAGAAAATGTAATTCTTTTAGTGAATAATAACCATTCCATTAAAATCTACAGCGCAATGACAGAGAAACCTGTCAAAACAAATTCCCACTTGAAGAAATGCGAATTTGGTGGCTATTGTAAGGTCTTTTATATATAGCTGTTGTTTTGTACATTTGGTGAAGTTTTATCGTCTATCGTCTAGATGAATGTTTCTAGTCGTTTTGTTGCTTAAAGGTTTCTCTCTGTTCTTATCTTGGTGCACATCTTTCTCACAAATGTCTCGCTTTCTCTCTATTTAACCCTCAATCCAGAAAATCTCTCACTAGTTTTCCTCTTTTATTTTTGTCCCAAAGTGGAGTGCGCATTTTTGAGGCAGGAGTTGAAGCATTTATAGTCGGCCACATGGCGAAATATGTTTACTGTTCAGTCGGATTCTGAGTGTACAAAACCCATATGAGTTTGCCACTCTGAGAGTCTTGTGAAGTTTTTACATTTAAAATGGATAATGCATGTTATTCCTTAGGGGAAAAAGAGGAAAAAAATACAATGTTTTCTGTCCAGAGTTTGCAATGGTTTTTTTTTTATTTATGTGTAAAATAATGCTCTATAACATAAATTACTAGAATAAAATCCTGGGTTTTGAAGTCAAGACATCCTGACATGGCATTAGGAAAGCAAAGGTTGTAGGTTTGATTCCCAGGGAATGCATGAATTGATAAAATGCTGAATGCAATGCAAGTCACTTGCACAAATGTAAATGTATTTGGATATAGTCCATGGTATAGAATGATTACCATATTCAAAACATGGTATCGCCATCTTAATAAATCTAACGAGAACATAATTCACAATATATTATCTGAAATATCTTTATTCTCTTAATATCTTATGCAGTTTGGTTTTAAAAGATGTTTAGATATTTCTTATTCGTGTTTAAAGAACAGTTTGCCTTAAAATGACTATTTGCTGACAGTACATTCACCTTCAGGCCATCCAAGATGTAGATGACTTTGTTTCTTCATAGGAACAGATTTGTAGAAATTTTGCCTTTCATCTCTTGCTCAGCAATGGATCCTCTGCAGTGAATGGGTGCCGTCAGAATGAGAGTCCAAACAGCTGATAAAAAAATCACAATAATCTACTCCAGTTCATCAATTAATGTCTTGAGAAGTGAAAAGCTGTGTGTTTGTAAGAAACAAATCCATCATTAAGATTTTTTTAAGAGTCTTAATCCATAATATTGCTTTCTCCAGTGAAAAGGTCATCTGATCTGAATCATGAGAGAAATCTGCACCATTTACAAGTAAAAAACAGTCAAAAACCCAAAGGTTTAAAGTTAAAATCTCTTAATGATGGATCTGTTTCTCACAAACATGCATTTTTTTCACTTTACAAGGCATTAATTGATGGACTGGAGTAATGTGTAGATTATTGTGATGTTTTTGCGAGCTCTCATTCTGACGGCACCCATTCACTGCAGAGGATCCATTGGTAAGCCAATTTCTTCAAATCAGATGAAGAAACAAACTCATCTACATATCGGATTGCCTGTTAGTGAGTAGACTGTCAGTAAGTTTTCATTTTTGGGTGAACTGTTCCTTTAAGAAACTATATCATGAAGGGCTAAGAGTTTATATCTGATAATGAAAGGCAGTTGGAGTGGAGCAGCTTTTCTGTATAATTTAATTGTTGGTGACTTTTAGCAGACAAGAGTGGCAGAATGGGCTGATTTTCTCTCTCTCTCTCTCTCTCTCTTTCTCATCCCAGGCATCGTTAGGAGACAGAAGGAAAGCAAACATGCCTCAGCTAATTAGCGGGTTGGGCTGGAGGTATATACATAGCCTGTGTGCGCTTTACGCTCTAACCTACAATTACTAAGCCAGAAGTGACACTGCTGGGTTTAGATCATTAGGAGTTTACACTGATGGTGCGGTCAGCTTCAGAGGAAGTGTGGAGACCACATCTGTAGGTGTTAGCGAGAGCGCGTGAATGCCTTCCTAGTTAAACGTGTGAATGTCACATGACGAGGGAGGAAATACATCTTAATTGAAGGCTTTTATGGGGAAATCAGTGTTGCATTAATGCATTAAATGACCGCGTTTTTGTGTTTTTGGCACTGTGTGTTCTTATTCTTTTACGAATGTTATTTATGAGTTCTGAACGTGTTTAATAAAGCCCATCAGTGTTGTATCTAGTGCTTTCCCAAATCTTCGCATGCATGTGTAAAATCCAGAGCGTCTTAGAGAAGCGTCTATTTTAAGCGTGTCAGTGGCAAGGGTGGAGTTGACACGAGGCATAGGTGAAGGCCTCGTAAACGTATGAAAAACGGAATTCGTATTTATGCTAAATAATGTACACTTGAAGCATGCAATTTCTGTGAAATTGCACACTTAAACTTTCAAAAAACGACTATGGCTGGGTGTCACAAGTGCAGTATAGAGCGCAAAAGAGGTTATGTATTTTTCTAAGCCAAAACACAGAAACAAGCATTTTTTCTTATTGGTTTTTGGTTAAATGCCTGAAATAAAGTCTATGGTGGACACAAGCTTAAGATACTTTAACAGTTTGTTCTATGACATAAAATACATAAAATTCTTCTTAAAGCTTTACTTGTCTTGAAAAACGCATTAGCCGACAAGTGTCTAAAAGGGACTACAGAGGTTGTCAGTGACATTAAACTTAATGTCAAGCAGGTAAACTCATCTTCTCACAAGACGCTTTCACACTTCACAGCCTTGTTTGTCTGCAATCGCACTCTTGCAAACTATTCCAACTCAAACCTGAAGGGAAACTGTTTTTAAATGAAGACTGAAAGAGCCTAATGATGGTGAAGTCATAGTTCGTTTATAGTTCAGCTTTTTACTTCCGCCGATTGTCTTTAGGCTTCAGCTGTGTTGATTTTTGAACATTATCATGATGAATAAAATGTGTAAGAATCATAGTAATAAAGCAGATGGAAAAATCTATTTCAGCCAGGTTGACCCATAACCTACTTGTTGTTTTAAATCGAGACTAATTGCTATTTGAAGCTTTTAAAAGGCTCAGTTTGAGAGTTTGTGAGCTTTCCTCACATGTATGACCCTGGAGGACTTGCAGGTCACCTGGATCCTATACAGTAGGTTTGAGTATTATCAGTGTATTTTATAAGGTTTCAGTTGAAATGGCTTAATAAAGAAAAACTCAGGTGTGGCAGAAAGTTAATTCTGGATCCTTGCTGTAAGACTATCATGACAGATGGCAGAAAGCTAGTCGAGAAACTTGATGTTGAGATGATCTGACCACAGCTGCATTAAAGAAGAGCTTCTAGACTGAAGTGAGTCCGCAGCTGCTCTCTTCACCCAACAGGAGAGATGTTCAAATATAGATATTTTAGTCATGAGGTTGTCTGCCAGCGCTGTTTCCTATTAGGAGGATGAAATCAGACAGTGTGGATCCTTTGATGATAACAGGAGCTGACGTCCAAGCTGACAGTCAAGAGAAATGATGAACCTCTTAAAACATTGTAAAAAGTTCAAGTTTAAAGGTTGATGATACATGTGGCAACTTTTTGAGCAGTTTTGCCAGACAACTTTTTTTGAGCAGTATTGCTTAGGCACTTTCCCACTGAGAATGGGTAACAAATTTAGACCGTGTCTCACTTGGTTGCCCGTTGATTGCAACATTGCTCAGAAAGTTGCCCCGTGCATCATCAGCATAAGTGATGCTGAAGAGAGAATGGACCTGTGTTAAAGTAAAAGTGCATTAAGAATCAATCTGTCCGTCTAGTTATTAGTGATTTGGAGTAATAATGTATAATAAGCGTTTTGTTATTTTTTATTTACTTATTTTGTTTTGCTTTCATCAAACTGCATTATATACTCTACTATTCAAAAGTTTGAGGTCCGATTAAAAAAAGAAAAAAAAAAAAAAATCTCTTACGCTCACCAGGGCTGTGTGTATTTGTTTAAAAATAAAGATATTTTGTGAAATATTTTTTTTATTTAAAATATTTTTTTTCTATTTGAATATATGTTAAAATATATTTTATTCCTGTGATCAAAGCTGAATTTTCTGCATCATTACTCCAGTCTCCAGTGTCACATGATCCTTCAGAAATCATCTAATATGCTGTTTTGCTGCTCATTTCTGATTATCAGTGCTCAAAGCTGCTTCATATTATTGTAAAAACCATGATGTATTTTATTTTTCAGGATTGTCTAATGAATTTAAAGTTCAAAACAATGAAACCGTACACTTTTGTAACATTATCACTGTTGCGTTTGATCAATTGAATGCATCCTTGCAGAATTAATTTATTTATTTGATACCTTACAAACCACATACAATTGACCAGTAGTGTGTGCAACCTTTGATAAAAAAAAAAACACTGCATTGAAACTGAAATGGTGTGCTATTGATTTAAAAGGCTGTCAGTACAATGCATGCTATGTTTCGTCTCTATTCTTAAAAACAAGCAAACTACTGCAAGGTTGAGTAGCATCTACCGTATGTGCATAATATATGCAGATAATACACAGTTCAAAGTAGCAGAAGTGTGGAAAATAATGTGTTTTGGTTGTCAGAATCTTTAAGCCCTGAGCAGAATTCAGAAGGCGGTCACCTTGTCTCAACATCCCGGCCTGATTGGCTTCATTTTGCGGTGTATGTAAACTCTCAGCCGGAACTAGTCACAACCCTGAACGGATTTAAGTGAAAGTGACTGTGGGTAAGAAATCCAACCTCATTCTCTTTAATTAGGCTTTCTTGCCTGCCACGGATGGCCGTGTCCTCAGCCGAGCCGTCAGAGCCGTGCTGAGATCTGAATTGTCGCGGGTGTCCGTCAGGTTTGAGATAATCCGACTCCTGTTAAGAAAACACGAGCAGTGATGTCAGGCACAGGGTGGGATTATACGACAGCAATGTCAGGCATGAGGAGAATCTATATTTAACAGGAATTTCGTATATATCCCAGTTGAGGCTTTATGTTATTCCTTGAACGTCAGCATTTGTTGAAGCGGCAGCACAATGGCTTGTTGTATTCATTTTAATTCGGTTGTAGGTCTGCAACACATTGTTCCAGCTCAAGGGAATTCATTCTTTTCATGAGACTTCCTTCCATTTGTTGTGGCGCGTTTATCGATATCAGGACTCAGACGCCGAGGGCTGAGCAGCCGCAATGTCAGTCTGACTCACATTTTCCTTCGTGACGTTGAATTAATGCCATCTCTGTTCCCAAGAACATGCAAACCATGCACGCACCATGACTGAAGTCCTGCGTCTCTTTTGCATTATTTGTAAGTCACTAATAGTGGTTGGTTGTTCTGCAGCTGAGCACTTGCAATGTTTTATTGAATTAATAAATACATCTTACCAGTTGATTCATTCATGTTGACAGTAAATTGTAATGACTGATAATTTGGGCACATTCAAAAAACACTTTCGAGATGTTTTTGCTTAAATAATTGAAACTATATAGAGCAGCGTATATATATATATTTGTAGACCAACACCCAGGAACAATTTACTGAAGTCATTGGGTTTTTCAAATGAGTTTTTGGTTTTTGTTGAACGCAAGATTAAGATACTTTCATGTTTTATTCTACGACACAAAATGCATACAATTTTTGTTAAAGCTTTATTAGTCAGTGATCATTCAAAATAGAAATGTTGTGTTTTCATAAACAGTAAAGGTAGCAGAAATAAATAAATATATAAACTCGGCTAGTTTAGCATCTTCACTTCGGTACTGCGAATAACGAGTATTAGATTATAAAACAATGCTACTTTCTGACATAGAATACCATAATTAAAGCTATTTTAAACAGTACTTTGTATTATTATTTTATTACCACTATAGGAAGGAGTTGATGCAACTAAATTTGAGTTTAATAAAAAAAAATGCACTTCTAAAAGTATATTAGTCAGTGTTCATTCGAAATAGAGATGTTGTTTTCATAAACAGTCAAGGTAGCAGAAGCACTTTAAAGTCACGATATTCATCCACAATGGCCGACAAGCTCTTTTTGATCTCCTCATTCTCTCCTTTTCACCTCATTTGTCTTCTCAGCATCAGCGGATGCACACAAGAGTCCTGATTCTCCCGCTGACCTCGACCTCTCCGAGAGCACATTTATTTATCGGGTCGTAATATAAACAGCATGCCTTAGATTACGTCTACAATGTAGCTCTTCTGGGATCCAGAAGTCTTTTTGAGTATACCCACTTTTTTTTAAAGGCCAGATGGAGCTGAAAACTGAGACCTTTTGAAAGAGATCCAGTGGTGGCCTGTTGATGGTGCAAAGCATTTTGGGAAGGTCAAAGCTCAAACAGTCTTGTGTTTTGTAATTTTGATTCTATTTGATATTAATTCTTTTGGATATACAGTACATCAGGTATGGTACTTATCCATTTTTTTTAGCTAATGCTGTAGTATGTGAAAAAGGGACAGGAAATGATGCGTGAAAATCATGCATTATCTTTATGGTATGCATTTCTGACTTACAGACGTTTTTACAAGATGTTTGTTTAGAAGACAAATCACCATCATTGATAACGTCATTAAAACTAGTACATCGTCCAAATGCATATCTTATTAGTTCACTAAAAACGGCACAATGCAGACAATGTTGTCGTAGGACAGCAAGATGGATGTGTGTGTTTGTGTGTGTATCTCGGCGAGTGTGTGTTTGTGTGAGTCTGTTTACAGACTGCATGTGTTTACATTCCGGGGAGCCGGTCCAAGCTTCAGAGACTGCAGTAAATGAATGAAAGGAAATGCTTTATTCTGCTCGGTAATGGAAAAACACTCCAAAATGAAGCTGTCGCCTGCCAGCTCGCATCAAGATGGCAAGATGTTCCCCGACGCCATGAGAGGAGATCCTGGGAAAGGCCGGGAAACTCCTACCAATCTAGTTCAATGTCTCCTGTGTTCTGACTCCATGGGAGCGCCGTTTTGAGGCATCATAACAGCTAACAGGGAACTTTTTCAAAGCGTTGTGGTTGGTTTTCTTAAAGTTATGAACCTACAAATTGACTATTTACTAAAGTTCTTCCAGTAACGTTAATAGAACATTAAATGTTAGCATTGTTTATGCATCATTTCTTGGAACATTTATTCCTTAAATGGTTTAGTTGATGTTTTTTAAATGTTACTGCTTGGTTCGGAATGTTTAGAGAACATTCAAAAGTAGCGTTCCCAATGTGCAATATGATTTGAAATAAGATCAAATGGAATGTTCCCTTAACATTCTCAAAACCAAGGAATTTAGAATGTTCAGAAATTACATTTAAATAACTTAAGGGGAACGTTAGTAAAACATTTATTCTTCAGTATCAAAGTTTTTTTTTTTTCGGTTGTATCCAAATTCTAATGATCTCATTAAAAAAGAAATACAAAATGAATTTTGTATTATACAAAAAAATAAGTAAATAAGAATGACTATTTCATCCAATATTGTGTATTATGGGTATAGAGCATTTCGATTTTATCTTAGCGACATCTAAAACAAAAAGTAGAGTTAAAAGAATTAAATATAATTTTTAAGTAAATACTTTTAAATATTTAATGCTATTTTATGCTTATTAGAAAAACAAAATGTAAAAAAAAATGAAGTTTAACATAGTTTAATATGAATTAAAATTTAGTTTTTAACAATGTTTGTGTGTTATATACATTGTTGTTTATTAGAGTACTGCAATTTTACCTTAGCAAAATGTTATGTCAAATTCTCTTGGAATTATTGGAAGTATTTAAATGTGGTAAGTGAATGAATCACTGATTAGACTGAGTTGAATATGTTTAGTTTGCATATGGGCAGAAAAAGTGAAATTGCTTTCGTAGCGTTTCTTACCTGTCAAAATCATATGTTCAGAGCTCATTATGAATATATAACCAACTTAAGATTGCATCTGCATTCTCTTTCACCCTATAAGAATATCTGTTGGTGTTCTGCATGCACTTGTTCACAGATGCATTTATTGTTTCATGGACAATTAGATATATTGTATATTATTTGCATGTCTTTTTGTGCATTTCCACAAAATCAAGTGCAGACTATTTTCTCATTGCATATCCGGTTTCACTCAGAAATCCGTCAGATATGGAAGTGAAATGGTTTGCGGGCAGGGTTCAAGTGTGTCTGAAAGGACTCATACTCTCACCTCGCAATTCTTTCAGATCAAAGACAGTCACGTGACTCTATTCCAGCCAAACGTTTGCACTCTGTGATCCGCTCCGTTTGTCTGGATGCGGTGCTTCACCTCTGATGGAAACATCCTCTGGCTCTTTCAGAGATGTCTGGGTTTTGGCATTGCTCGTCATTGTCTGTCGGATGAGCCTCGAGGCCCGTGAAATAGTGATTGGTGATTTTGCCAAAGATAGTGTTTTTCAGACACTTGGAGATTGTCAAAAGAAAGTCAGACTTTTGTTGTCTGAGCACGCACAAAACATCAAAGGTATGACGAAGTGATAAATGTTGTCAGTTTATGTCATTGGCTTATGAACGAAACTGAAGGAACCACCGGAATTTTATTCTGAACAATAGTATGCAGCCTTACAATACTAAAATTCTATTAAAATTGCTATTGGTTATTAATGTACATTTTTATTTGTTTGTGCATCTAAATCTTAAATGCATAACCTCAATGTGTCTGCAATGCAGAATGCAAACTGTGCAAACTTTATTTTACCCATATTTGCATGTTCTGTTTATTTATTTAATGCTTGTTAATGTCAAATTTCACTGGAATTAATGGATGCAAAGGCAGTATTTAAATATGGTAAATCAATGATTTTAGTGTTGATTATGAAAATTTATCAGTGAATTGTATGCATCAGTCTTCATTCATTAGGAAGCATATTTGTTTGAACAATTTCTTTAATTGCACTCATTAACTTCTAATCATTATGCAACTATAATATAGATTCATGCATCTATAATGCGTAGAATAAATCTTCTCAAATAGAGGTCAATTTACTGGGAAAGCTTGACAGTACTTGGAAATCCTTAAGAGTACAAGAACAACTGTTCAAGAACAAGATACTGTATCATCTTGATTACATCTCAGATTTCAGCAGTCCTTGAAGCCACTGCAGTAACTTTTTAAGAAAAACAAATTCACGTCAGCAGCTCAACATTTCATTTGAGGCAGACTCTGATTTCTGGGATCCTCACACGTTCAGTCTGGATCTTGAAGACACACTGACATTAATATTGCTGTGAATTAGGTCTTCGAGGGACTTTATTGGGAACTCCTAAAAATTAAACATTTAGAAAAAATAAAAAAAATAATAATTAATGATAAAAAAAAACATTTTCATTATTTGAAATAAAAAAAACTGTCATGGTTCATTTTCATTTAGTTTAAATTGATGTACTAAAATAACAAACTGAAATGCAATACAAATATAAACTGGTGACATGTTTCAAAAATAAAATTATAGAATGCAACAAAATTACTAAAACTTTCAAATGAAAATAAAAACCTATGCAAAATATTAATAAAAACTAGTATTTCAAAGTTCAATGCAGGGTTACAGTTGATGAGAACTAAAACCATAAAAAGTGACGTTCATTATTTGAAATAAAACAGTTAAGTAAAATGAGTTTAAAAAACACAAATGATTTTATTTCAGCTAGTTGCCAAGTCCACATTGCTAATTTTCATTCAGTTTAATTTGATGCACAAACTAAACTAAAACTGAAATGCAATAAGATCAATAAAAATACAAATCTCAAAGCGCAACTAAAATGACTAAAACTTACAAATAAAAAAGAATGCAAAATATTATAATAGTATTGCAATGATACTAAACAACATTAGCTCTAAAAATATTTAAACAATTGACAGTATAATAAAAAAAATACGCTGTAAAAAAATATTTAAAAATTTATAATTTATGAAATGTAGTAGCAGTTTAAAAGGGAAACTCTTTTTCAAAGTAAATCCTAACATTTTAATGCAACATGCAAACATCATTATTCTAGATGTTTCACCAGAAACCAGTGGCATGAAATACTGTGTTCTTTATTTAAATAACTAATATAGCAAACCATTTCATGGGATCTTTCATAACTGGATGTTCTTGGAGTTCGACTAGCCGTCGTTTAACAAGTCGAGCTCCGTCTGGAACGCTCTGAGTTATTCCAAAGCGGGCCAATGGCACTGGATGCAGTTTTATGAGGTGTTGAAAAGACGACAACCTTTAGCAGGTCCTCTGCCAGCCCTGAACCTCCACCCGACCGACTCGTCTGTTAGCAGACTGCTTTCATTCTGACAGAAAGCCTTGATCACAGCCTGTGCTGGAGCTTTGCCTGTCTGTGATTGAAGGTTATGAACCGTCTCATCAGCATCACGTCATTCGGGCTTTGCATGCAACGCAACATTTTCTCTGTGCATGTCTTTGATCCAGTCTTCCATTGGCTGCTTTTGGTTTTGTCTACTTAGTCTGTTTAGACTAGTCTTAGATGACTAAACAATATGTGCGCACCCTTTTTGGGTTTCTGTTGCTAAATCTTTATGGAGCATGTCGGTGGAATGATTTTCAGTAACATGTTATTATTAAACAATACAGTTGTGATTGGATATTAAATCTTATAAGGGCTGGAATGAACTGTGACCAATCATAAGTTTTTTTTAATGTTTTATTTAAATTTCACAAATAATTACAAAGAAATGTCATATAACACATGTGAAATTTTGAAATAGTATGTTTTTGTATTTTCATGCCCTTTGGTGGCATTTATTTATTAACTGATTGGTTAATTTTTGTTTGCTTTCAAATATTTTATATATTTAATAACATTTTTGTATTTGTTTTATTTGATTATTTTATTTGTTTTTTTAAAGATAATTTAACTTAATTGTGTATATTATTCTATTTTGTTGTTTTCAAAAAAATATTTTATTTGATAATTTTATTTGTTTGTATATCTGTATATGCTTTTGTTTGTAATATATATTTAATTTTTAAAAAAGATTTTACCTTTTTATTTTTTATTTGATTGTAAAATGAACACTAGTGATCTGTTTTAATTCAACAAGTTATTTTATTAGTTATTTTTTAGTTATTTACCTAAAACAAAGTTATTTTGACAGACATTGAAGTTAAAGCTGTTCCGAACGTATATGAGTTTCTTTCTTCTGTTGAACACAAAAGAAAATACTTTTAAGGATGTTGGTAACTAAACAGTTGACTGTAGCCATTGAATTCCATAATATGGAGAAAATTTACCATGGAAGTCAATGGCTACCTTTACCAACATTCTTCAAAAGATCTTCTTTTGTGTTCAACAGAAGAACAAAAATCATACACCAGTATTTCTAAATGATGACAAATGTTATTTTGTGGTGTACTGTCCCTTTAAGTGAAGGGTCAACTGCACTGCAGTTTGGGCAGTTCATAAACCCTGAGCTTTAAATGAGCGTGGTTGTTGTTTGAAGACCGCCACCATCACTCAGCGCTTACAGTAGCGCTCACTAAGGACGCCGGGCACAAATAGAAGCAGGCGATATTTCCTTTACGAGCTGTTCGCAGGACAAACACTGGGTTCCTTCATTAGACGTAGGCGATCTGGGAAGAGACGGCGGGGGGAGGATGCTAAATTCTGCTCTAATGTTGACGTCTGCATTTCATCAACACCCTTTTCTCTTTCGTCCCGTCTGTGTGTCGCCTAATAGCCCATGAGATGAAGACTTTGTGCTGGCTTTGCATGTGACGGCCTGCCAGCTCTCACAACCAACACCTCTCTCTCTCTCTCTCTCTCTCTCTCAGAAGCGATTAAACATCGCCGGGCCACATGCTAACGGATGTTTGGCCAGAAACGAGAGGTTGTCTCGCTGCTACTGTATCTGGCTTTCCACCAGCTCGTTGGATTGCCTGCCAAACGTGTGAGGGCAAAGTTAGACCCACTTGCTGGAATAATATTGATTTAGTTGGAGGAACTACCTGAGAGTGAGTGTAAAGTGGTCGGGATGCTTTTGGATTTTGCTCTGCAAGATTTGGATCATTTCTTCTGAATACATTACTGCACACTTTAGTACAGTATTGCTGGAAGTTTATCAGGTGTTGTCGAACAGGTTCATTGGTTCACTCCAGCCCAAAGAGCCCTCTGTGGAGAAATGTTGATGCAATACACGTATTCTATTGTTTCATATATATTTAAATTGTATTTGTTTTAATTTAATTTCATAGTTTATTTAAATATAACTGTGTTCCCAATTTTTATTTGATTTTAAAACTTATTTTTAATATTTCATTTTTTATCATGCATGTTAAAATTATACTTTTAATATATATTTAAGAATATATTTTATTTTGCCAGATTTTATATATTTTATTAAAAACATATATATTTCATTTTTATGTAATTTAGTTTTTATTCTTTTTATTTAAAAATGTTTTAACTTATATATTTTTGTATTTTATTTTTATTTGATTGGATTAGATTTTTATATTTTGCTTAATAATTGTTTTATTTATTATTGATTTTGGTTTATATATATATATATATATATATATATATAAAACTCTAAACTTTTCTTTTGCATTTTCTCATACATGTAAGTCAATTTTAATAATTATTATACATTATAAAAATAAAATAATGCACATCAAAAAAAAAAAAAAAAAAAAAAAAAAAAAAAAATATATATATATATATATATATATATATATATATATAATTTTTTTTTTAGTTTTTTTTATTGTGCATTATTTTATTTATTTTTAAGGTTTAAGATTTTTTACATTTTCATTTAATTTTATTTTCTAGTTCAGTATTTATTTATTTACTTGTTTAATCAGGAAGGTCCCATTGAGATACAATATCTCTTCTACCAGGGAGTCCTGTATAAATGTATTAATGTATAATAATTATTTAAATTGATTTAGATGTATGAGAAAATGCAGAGTTTAGAGTTTAAACTTAATATATCATAGGACTCTTATGACATGTAGTTCAAAGTAATCACTTAGCAACCACCTAGAGCACCATAGCAATGCCCTAGCAACCACCCACAACACAACCACAGCATTATTTTGGCAATTTCATTAGTTTGTTTACTGAAAATGACATTTTTGTGACTGAAAATGATATTTTTCGTCCCTTCTGAGATTATTTCTGTGTGAGGTGAGTTGTTTTAAGAGTAAAGCGGGGCCTGGACAAACACTGAGAGTCTCGCTGTGAGCAAACATCGCTCTGTGTTTGAACTGCACACCTTCAGCGCGTCTGTCAGTAAATATACTGAGCAGTGCTGACCCCATCATTAATCAGAGAGGAAACGCTGCTCTCATGTCTGAGCCACATGAGCACAACATTCACAAAATAACAACATGCACAAACCGTGCTTTCAAGAAACGCTCAAAACTTCAAGGCGTCGAGGTTTGGCTCGGTTGCATGACCTTGTTGCTCTCGCTGGTGGATGCCGTTACTACATCTATCACCGTTTTCCATTCACAAACATTATTCTGATAACTGGATTGAGATCCGCATGAATGTAACTAATATAGTAGCTCAAACAGTCAAGCATACAGCTAACAATGCAGAGGTCATGGGTTCAATTCCCAGAGAACTCATAAAGTAAAAAAAAAAAAAAAAGGATTCGCTTGAATGCAACGTTAGTCACTTTGGTGAAAGCAAATGTAAAAGGCAGTATTTTATTGCTTTAGCAATTGTTTTACCAGTGTCCAGTTTTTATAGGCTCATAAATGTGTAAAATGAAAATTTTCCTTCTGAAATATAGTGCATGAGTTATGTGGACCATTTTATTATACGTTAATTGTGCTTTTTTTTTTTAGATCATTTGCAAACACAATACTCTCTCTCTCTCTCTCTCTACAAAATATATATTATTATAATATATTTGAATGAGCTTTTATATTTTTGTTTTTGTTAAATCACCAAGATTCAAACAATATTTTTTGTGCAATATTGTATTTTATTTTTCAGGGTCATTTCAGTTAATGAAAGTTAAATGTGTGCTTTTATAGTAGCCTTCTTTTTTTTTTCATTTTAGTTTTAGTAATTTTAGTTTTTACATTTATTTCACTTATTTTATTTCAACTACTTCCCAATGCAACATTCAAAAAAATAAAAGATATACTTTATATTTCAGTTAACAAAAACAAGGCTCTTATTGTGTGAAATGGAATTTTCCCTTCTGTCTTTAACAATACAGATCCAGATTTCAGGAATGCAAACATGCTAGCACCCTACTAGATATGTTAAAGATACGGGAGAAACACAAGAAGTAACTTGCTAGTATCTTCAGCCAATTAGCATCAGCTTCCTCATGACATCATGCAGCTCCAGAGTGATTGGTCACGTGCTATTTACAGCTCGGGTGATTGGCTAATGAGAGCCAGCTGAGAAACTGCTAGTGAGAATGCTAATGTTAACGGTTAAACAAAGAAAAGAAACACGAGTCGGTCGAGTCCTCAGATGGGCTGCTAGTGGAAACAGACGCTCACAAACAGAGTGTTGAGTTACATAGAAAGATTACAGCAGCCGTGAATACTTTATTGGGGATTCGTAAAGGTTTATGTTTCTAGGTCAACAGGCAGGAAAGTATTCATGAAGTCAGTTTCATGCTAGCCAAAGTAATAAAGGCATTTTATGTTCTGCTGGAGCACATAAATCTCTCTGAAGTGTGGGGAGATAATGTGGATCCTCATAATGTTTGACATGTTTGGAGATGTTTTTGACATTGAGTTTGGTTTTCTTGTGATGGAGAGGCTGAATTTGAACATGCAAAAAAAAAAAAAAATCAGCAAATATTATTTGAACATGTTGGGCTCTTTAAAGGGATAGTTCACCCCAAAGATGAAAATTCTGCCGTTATTTATTCTGTTTGACTGACTGACTTTTGTGCAGCTCAAAAACTTCTGATTGCTTTGTGTGAGGATCAGTCTGATTTATTAACAGATCACTCAGTCATGTACCACATTAACTGATTCTGTTAAATAATCAAACTCTAACTAAAACTAAAATCTAACTCATTAACTCCCATGAACATCTAGAAGTGTATGAAGGTTTTTCTCTGAATAATGACTTTAGAAAGTTTAGGAGAAAAATTTTTGAAAACTCTAACTTTTTTTTATCTTCTTTAAAAGTTTTTTTTTGTATTATTATGGTATTTGTTTTTGTTTTTTTTTCAAATGGCTTTTATTTTGATTTAATTGATTTTTAGTTTTCATTTTAATAGTAGTCTTCATTTTTATTTTATTTTTTGATATCATTCTATTTAGATTTGATTTCAGTTTTAGTTTTAGTCATTTTAGTAAAAAAATTTCAGTTTGTGACAAGGCAACAATTACATTTCTCGCTGATTTTTTTACACTCAGGTTTTTCATCTAACATTTATATTTCGGCATTATTTCAATTAACAGAAACAATATTTCATATTTTTGGTTTTAGTTTCAACTTAACAGCACTGCTTGATTTCAGCTTTATTCCAATTTACCAAAATATTTTTAATAGTTTTAGTTTCAGGGTATGTTTACCTGACATTGATGTACTAAAAACTGAAAAGTTTAGCATACAAGGACAATGTTGTGAAAATTATCCCTGTTAAATGTGAATCTGCGAAAACCACTAAAAACGTTGCATTATGCATGCCAGGTCAACAGTTGGCGATACAACTTTGTCAAGAAACACTGTGTATCTATGGACTCAACACGTAATATGCATGTGCAAGATGTCCCTTTTTTTCACAAATTCCACTTTTCGTAGTTTACACAGATATGATAACGTTATTGTTAACTTTGAAACCCTTTTTTAGCAGTTTACATTTTCAAGCCCCCAAATTGCCAATGTTGAACAGCCAAAATGAATAAAAAGTTGAATAAAAAGTCGTGCAAACAACCACTTAACAGCGCTTTAAAATTCTCCTTTTGTGTTCAGTGGAAGCAAGAATAAGTTACACAGGGTTTGGAACAAACACAAATGGCGAGTAAGTAAAGACAAACTTCTCACTATCCCTTTAAAAACCCTCTCAGCCTACATTTTTCCTTCATGTCCATCAGTGCAATCAGTGTCTCTTGTTTTAATTTCAGCCTCAGTGTTGTTTCCTGTTTGGAACACAAAAGAAAGAACAAAACAGCTAGAAAAATAATTTGGCATCTCTTAAAATATGCCTCCCTCCCTTCTCTTCCAGAGCCGTGGACGTTTCTCTAAACTCATAGACAGATTAACAGTGACATGTTTATTTTCTCTGTAAAACAGCATTTGGGTTTAAAACCACCCGAGCACTTTGGGCTCATGGTGATTGATTTAGCAGTAATAAGGAGTCTGTTTCGCCCATTTTATTACATGAGAAATTGTTTTCTTTCTTCTGGGACTGAATAGAGACGCTGATTGATTTTGCCGTGTGAGCGTGATTGCAGCTAATTGGTTTCATTGGTTCTGCTGTGCGACCGTGATTGTAGGTAATGGGTCTGATTGGCTCTGTGGTAGAAGTGCGATTGTGGTCAATGAATCCGATTGATTGTGATTGGCTAGAGTTTTCACAGGGGTCAGGGTTTGCTTATGCTGGTAGAGTTTGTAACTACACCATGTCGGACTAACTTGACCAAGCTAACAACCCGTTATCTCATTAGTTCTGTTGTGTAAAACGACTGATTAATCTGATTGTCTGTATTGCAGAAGCACACTTATGACTAATGAATCTGATTGGTTGTGTTGTGCGGAGATTGGATTGTGGGTAATTGGTTTGCATGTGGAATTTGGTTTCCAGCCTTCCTCCTTTAAACAAATGACTTCTCAACACAGCTATTGCATAGTAAGTTTGAATTGGTCTGATCTTTGTGTTAAAGCCTGCTTTCTCATTTATTAAAGTGTAAAACTCGTCATTATTTCATAACTTTAGCCATGGCTACATGAACATTTCCCAATAAAAAAGCTGTTATTGGCATTCATTTTTATCAAACCAAGTGGTTTTTCCATGTTTCTAAGTGCATTTTAAGATCTGATCCTACATCAGTCCATCTTTAAGTTGGAACAGTTCACCTGAAAACGAAAAAGCAGAAACATGCACTTTTCCAAGCATGACTTTTCCAATGAAAAGACAAAAATTTTGGCTGTTTTACAAAACCTTCTGCAAAACTTGTATTTGCATCAGCATTGAGATGCAAAAAATGGTGTGTCCAAGCGGCTTGCCATATTTGAAGTTGCTAAGCCAAATTACATTGATCCATGCATGTGTCATTACTAAACTCAAAAAAAATATGATATTTCTTAAAAGTTATTATTTCTCAACTTAACATGTTAGCCAGCACCCCCCATTATGAAGGGACATTCAATATAAAACACACTCACACATATATGAAAAATGTTGAAAAATAAAACACGAGCCGTCACGAGAGAGCGTCAGAATTAAAATAAAATCTTCCGCTTTTCTTTCATTTTTTTTTTTTTTTTGGTTAATCGTCTCAATCTGTTTGTGACACTGTATGCTACAAATCCATGCCGTTTTTTTACTACTAAGACGCAGTTTCTGAGTGTCCCTGAAGAACTGAAACCTAAACAAAGGAATTATGATCCATGTTACAACTTTATTGCTTCGTTGGACTAAACGTGCTTCATGAGATGTCGTTAAGTGGACACTTACCTTTCTAATTAAACCGGGATTTACAGCTGTGGATGTGTTTATGACTCATTATTACTACGGATCTGGTATGTACTGCGTTTTTATTCTTCATCTTTTGATGTGTACTGCTTACACAAATGTAGCAAATACATTCTTTATAAGCTTTCCATTGAAAAACAGTGATCTGTCGCCGATGCCTTGAGGCTTAGATCTCTATAATGATATATAGTTTGTCAAGATTCAATTTGTCCTATTTCATTTAATCTATTCGTAAACAATGACACGTGCGAGGTTGAGAGGTGTTGAGGACGCCCGCGTCGGGGTGCAGGTTTTAACTGGCTCATTTATCAAATGGATGCTTTCTCTTCTTCCTCCACAAATTAAGCTACTGTAGGTAGTTCGGTAGCGAGGTGTTTGAATAAATTAGCATTTACGATTGACACCAGTGAAAATAACTGCATGAAGATGCATCCTAGTTTGTCATTTTGTGTTATGTAGAAATTAGAAAGCCATTTGGAATGAGCTCGAGGTTGAGTAAATGATGGCCGAAATAAAATTTCTGGGTCTCCGTGACTGGGCATTCAGACAAATAGGTTTCTGATTTTAAATGTTGTTGAATGCATCATTTTCCTTCCTTTCACTGGCCTCAGCGTGAGATCTGACGAATGGTGTGTTTTATAGTATAAGGGCTCTTCAGAAAAAAGACCAATTCATCTTCTTTTCTCCGCAGCGGGGGCACTTCAGTAATGAACAAGCACTTTGGGTGCCGTGCTAAACTCCTAAAAGCTTTGTACTGTAAACAGCATGTAAGTAATTTAATGGCTAATGCCACCATAAAGAACGTCCAACATTGCACGCAGAGATTCCTGCATTTGTAAAGAAGTGAAGAACGTCTGTGGATTCGAGAGTGAAAACTAAGGTTTCAGCTTCATTAGATGTTGGTTTGAGTGTTGGCCGACAAGTGCTAAAATTAAACGGTTGTCGTTTTTTTACCAGCAGCAGCATTGAGGAGACTCTGTGGAAACTGGGAGCTCGAACCCTGTAATAAGCTGTAGTCTCCTGCTTTGATGGGCATCTGTTTCCTCACAGCATTGAGACAGAAGTGTACTGTGAAGACAGATTTGACTCTTCAAACCGTGTGGAATAACAGTTTTGTAGTTATTTTGATTTTGCACAACACACCCTCAACACATACAGTTCTTTCCAAAGAGCTCTTAGAATTTACTGCATAATTTGATTTATGGCTGGTATGACTTGGGCCTGTAAGAAACCACTTAATAACCATCCAAAGCTTGCTAGCAACCACCTTAACAGCTGCACAGCAACACCTGGCCAACCACCAAAAACTCCTTAACAATTGCATAGCAAAACCCTGTGCAACCATTTAAAACATTTCAGCAACGCTTTAGCAACGCTTTAGCAACCACCCACATCAGCTCAGCATCATGTTGAGTTTTTCATGAACATAACTTTGAAGACCGTCATGGTTTAGAGTCTTATACATTCTGATGAAGAAGAGTATTAGCGGATGGTACTCCTTCGTTGGAGTAACAATGACAACCTCATTGACCTTTATCAGGACAGAATGTGTTTTGCTGTCAGGCTAAAGCGATACGCAACCGCAGGAAATGCCAGAGCGCTGCTGAAGGATCCTAATGTTGAGTTTGGCTTCGCTCCCAGAGGTCACAGCAATATGAGATGCTGAAGGCCTCACAATCATGTCTGTACTGGGATCAGCTCTGCTCATTTGTCATCTCTCTACCTCTGACCAGGTTTTGGGTGGAATTGTGAAATGAGTTTGCTCTGGCATGCTGGATCAGCAGCTTTTCGCTTGACTGTTTCTGTTTACTCGCCCGAGGTGAAAACATGTGTCGGGTTTTCTCCAAATAGCGACTTGAAGACTCTTGATTTCCTTTCTCTCAGCAGATGTGGACGAGTGCGCAGAGGCCCTGGACAGCTGCAGTATGGATGCCATCTGTCAGAACACCCTCAAGTCTTACAAATGCATCTGCAAATCAGGATACAAAGGCGATGGGAAGCACTGTGAAGGTGAGAAACACTTACTAAAAAAAATCCAGGAAAATGAGGTCAGAATGCAAACTCTTGATTCCTGCTACTGAATTACTTCTTATGTTATTGTAATAAATACTGTTTTTGTGTATTTATCTTTGAAATTTAACGTCTAATGCTAAAATCAGGGTTGTAAATTATTGGGGCTTTATGCAAAAATTAGTAAAAATGCCCCACAGGTTTAAAATATAAGATAAAGTGGCAAAAATTACCCTTGATTAATACATTTATTACAGCTGATTCTTAAATCAAGGCACATTTACTTTAGAATTTAAAAAAAAAAAACTTCAGATATTGAGTCTTGTTTTCTGAAAAATGTAGCAAAATTGTGAGTCCATGATTAAAACTAGGGGCAAGGAAAACAAACTTAATTTAAAAGGGAAACCAAGTGTATTTCTGCAGCATTAATATGCAAAAACCAGCAACATGCATTTTAAACTAACAATAGACATTACAAACACTTCCAAGCTACACACTTTAATAATGCATAGATTTAAAATAAGATAAATGTATCTGAGATCGAACTGCATAGCAGCATATATATTTAATATGTTTATCAATTTAAGAAGTTCATTTAGTGCAGTTAAGTATCAAAAGGAAGGCAAAACAAGTCTACTTCAATTAGATTGTTAAACTCAACTCTAGGTTTTGTCTGCCACAATAATGAATGATCCTAATTAATTCATTGAATTAAATGGCATATTGTGTAATTAATTCGAATTTTATAAAATGATTGACAGAACTAATCAAGTATTTTGGATTAAACTTATATTTCTTACCCCACTAGCAAACTGTTTCTCTTTTTTTCCAAGCACAGATCTAGCCAAACTTGTGGGTTTAAACCATAAGAAAACAATTTGCCAGTGGGGAAAGTAAAATAAACGTGATTCAAATCTTAATATCTTATGCTTCCTCAAATATATTTATCTTGTTTAAGAATGGTCAGATATTTTTTCTTGGAAACAAGACAGGATTACTGATTAAGACATGGTTGTTTTTGCCATGTAGTCTATAATAAGATCACTCTGGTCGATACTCTGTGTGTGTGTGTGTGTGTGTGTGTGTGTGCAGACACTTCAAGGTCTTCTTCTCCATGTCTTATTTCTGCAGTTCCTTGGCTTCCTTTTCAGACTTACCTGAGGGAAAGGAAATAGGTGTTCAAATGCAAGATTAAAAAGATGACAGACTCAATTCTTTACCCTTTGGATGTGAAATAGAGCATGAAATATCTTACACGTTACCGATAACTTGAACTTGGACTGTTAATTACAGCACAGTCCCAATCACGTCAATGCAGGGGCAGACATTAGTTTTTCTATTTCAATTTCGGGAATTGATTTCAAGGGGCATTTTTACCTTCAAAAGGGCAATTTTTATAATTACCTCATTAATATGTGTGTATGGATATATATATATATATATATATATATATATATATATATAGACCAAAAGTTTGGAAACATTACTATTTTTTATGTTTTTGAAAGAAGTTTCTTCTGCTCATCAAGCCTGCATTTATTTGATCAAAAATACAGAAAAAACTGTAATATTGTGAAATATTATTACAACTTCAAATAATAGTTTTCTATTTGAATATACTCTAAAAAATAATTTATTCCTGTGATGCAAAGCTGCATTTTCAGCATTATTACTCCAGCCTTCAGTGTCACATGTAACATCAGTCGATCACATGATCATTTAGAAATCATTCTAATATTCTGATTTATTATGAGTGTTGGAAACAGTTCTGCTGTCTAATATATTTGATCAATAAAAGTTTAAAAAGAACTGCATTTATTCAAAAAAAAATATTTATAATAATATATATTCTTTACTATCACTTTTTGTCAATTTAAAACATCCTTGCTGAATAAAAGTATTGCTTTTATAAAAAAAAGAAAGAAAAAAAATTACTGAGCCCAAATTACTGACCAGTAGTGTATATTGTTATTACAAAATATTTATATTTTAAAAACATAGCTTCTTTTTTTTTTTTTTACTTTTTTTTTAGTATCCTAAAAAAGTATCAAATTTTCTGAAAAAACATTAAGCAGCAGAACTGTTTCCAACTTTGATAATGAATCATCATATTAGAATAATTTCTTAAGGATCATGTGATAATGATCCTAAAAATTCAGCTTTGCATCACAGAAATAAATTATAATTTAAAGTATAATAAATTTAAAAACAATTATTTTAAGTTGTAATAATATTTCACAATATTACTGTTTTTTCTGTATTTTTGATCAACTAAATGCAGGCTTGATGAGCAGAAAAAATTTCTTTCAAAAACATTAAAAATAGTAATGTTTCCAAACTTTTGGTCTGTACTGTATATATATTGTTTTTGTCTTTAATGTCAAATATTTACAGGGGTCTTGAACTGAGAAACCAAAATCTTGACATATAAGAGGTCATTCTACTATAAAAATATCCTGTAAGTTTCAGAACTCAAACCTTCTTGTTAGATTAAAACAGTTTATACTGAAGGCAGTCTGCCGAACTATGATTTCATTTGCCATCATCTGTCCTGCATGAGTTTAAGCACAATAAAAAAAAAAAAACCCTTGTTATAATCGCTGAGGCTGTCTACACTGTAGACAAAATGTATCTCTTACATGCATCATACATCCATCATTACATTCATGTAGCATTCATGTTTCTTTAGGACAGTTAATTCTGGTTTCCAGCACACAGAGGCTATTCTAACCTTACTGCACAAAGATGTGGTCATGTCTTGTTTTCTCGTGGCCGTTTGCCTTCAGGGGAAGTTTTTGCAGCTCAATTGTATTTGGAGAGGTGTATGCTGCTCTTGGACCCACTTAGCCAATGTGATCCTTTCTGGATACAAACATCGTAAGCCCAGGCAAAACATTGGAAAGTGAGTGAGTTCTGGAATGTTTGCGCTGCGTTAAAACGTCACTCCTGACTGAACCGGGATCAGTGGCGTAAAGCCCTTGATATGGTGAGGAAACACAAATGTGCGCTGGGGAGATATGAGCATCACTGTTCAAATATACTTCACCACGTGCAAAAAGACAAGCAGCAGAACCGGATCCTAATCCTGTGAAAGCTATTGCAAAACTCTTGATAGCTTTTTGCTACAAATAACGTGGGTTTGGGGTAAATAACAGGCCTGAGCCTTGAGAAAGCAGCGCTTGCCTGTTTGGCTGGTCACACTTCTTAACTAGCTTAACCAGCCAGGGTTTAATGTCTTTACTTCTTCTTATATTTATATTTAGGCACCATTTATAGATCTTCAAAAAGAATTTAATGCATTCATGCATAAAGCTTTAGATCAAAAGGTTTTTAAGATCATGAGGAACATAAATGCGGTCAAATATGTTAACAACGTTTGACTGGTTGTTTTGTATGTAAACAAACATGTAATTAAATGCATCATTCTTATTGCTTTTATTGCTTTTAGCTCATTTGCAGTTTGGTTAAATTGTCATGTGGTGACAAAATTTTCATTTTATAAATATTTGCATTTTGTCTCAATCGAAAATGGTATAAAAGATATCCTATATATGATATTTTTATGATATTAATATTTTAATGGAATATTTTTGCTTACCATTTCCTGCTTTTAGTTTATTTGCATTTTGTTAAAGTTGTTCTGTGGTGTGAAAAACGACTTTTTCACACATATTCATATTCAGTAAACAAATATTTTCTATTTTGTTTAAAGTTTGTATCAAAATTATTTGTATAAATCAAAATATTATGCAAGGTATATATACTATTTTATAATATTAAAATATATATAAAAAAGTATATTTTAAAGTCACAACCACTTGCTTTTTGTTTCTTTTCAGTTTTCTTAAATTAAATAAATGTACATTAACTTATCATACTGCAGGACGATGTACAAATATGAAATTTTGTCCCTTAATAAAATGTAAAAAAAATAAAAGAATAATACTATACATTAAAAATATAAACAAATAAAATGTTATAATATTATTTCTTATTTTGATAGAATACTGTAACGTCATGCTTTTAGCTTATTTGGATTACATATTATACACATATATAATGTATAAATATTGCATTTTGTCTGTCAATAATAAAAACCTGCACAAAGACATTGCATTAAAAGTGCAAATATTGCATTTTATTTTAAAATATTATTACAAAATTATAAATTTCATTGCACTGACAGATTATAAGTTAAATGATGTAAATCCTAAACCAGCCTTTATCAATTGTTGGTCTTTTCAGCAAAGTCCATCCATGCAAGACAGTTCTAGATGTTTGCAGGTTCATTTTTGCATCGTTTAATCAGTATGTACACAGTAAAGTCCATCATCCCAGTCTTAATAGGCTATTTATTATGTCTCTTGGATGCAGAATGAACGTTTTTTTTTCCACATCTGCAATCTCCTCGGCTTGAAACGAATGACCCGTAAACAATACCACCATAATGAACAGTGCAAAACGCTTTTTTCCTCCACTTCTCGAAATTGCCTGTGCCGTAGATCGCTCGGACTCATATGGAGACGCATTAGCCGAGGTAAAATAGCTTGTAATTCGACGGAGTGAAGCTGGTGCAGAGCCGAAATAAAAAGCAAAAGTGCAAAGACTTTGTACTGTGTTGGAGGTGGGATAAAAAGCATTCAGGAATAAAGACAAATAAAGCGCTGTACTCCAGACAGCGAGCGGCTCTCTCCATACTCACTGAGCCCAGACGACTACAAAGCAGAGCAGAGGAGTCTGGGTAATTAGTGCTCAATTGGGCATCAAATGAGAGGGGATGGCCTGCGTCCCCCTCCACAGACATCCACTTCTCTCTCCGGCTCGGAGATGTTTATTCAGCTGCTCTCGCCATCCAAACATGAGGCATAATTCACTATAATCACAGCAGTTACCGGCACACAGAAGCTCGTATTGAGCTAAATAAATTCATTAGGAACAAATAAAAGATGTTTGAGCAGATGTATTTCAAATGGGTGATATTCTGCTCTTTTTGAAATCAAATCAAAATGTTAGTCTAGGTTTTCATAAAAAAATTTAAAAATTAAAATACACAATTCAAGGACCTCAGAAATAAACAGTCTGTTTTGGTACTATACCTTTAAGATGATGTAAATGACCTCTCTTTTTATTGGCTAAAATCCTTGCAAAAGTTGTTGAATACTGATTAGGTGTTGATATGCAAAAGTGCATATCTATCTTTCTGTCCATCTGTCTGTGTACACATTTTTCCCACTGCAGGAAAAACTAAGCAGACTGCAAATAATATAACATATAATAATCTGATTATATTTGTGTATACACATATTTAAATGTATACACGCCAGCATGCAAAAGTTTTTAGTTGGTAAGATTTTCTCAATGTTCAAAACTTGCTATATTTTATTTATTATTTAGTTAAAAAAATTCAGTGAAATCAGTTAAATTGTGACATATTATTACAATTTAAAATAACTGTTTTCTCTGTGAATATATTGTAAAATGTAATTTATTTCTCTGATCAAAGCTGTATTTTCAGCATCATTTCTCTAGTCTTCAGTGTCACATGATCTTTCAGAAATCAGTATAATATAAGGAACATTTCTTTATATAACATAACATTATAACATTTATTATGTTGAAAACAGTTGTACTGCTTTATATATATATATATATATATATATATATATTGGAAACTGTGATGCATTTTACTTTTCAGGATTCTTTGATGAATACAAAGATCAAAAGAACAGCATTTATTTGAAATATGAATGTTTTGTAACATTCTAAACGCCTTTACTGTCACTTTTGATCAATTTATTGCATCCTTCCTAAATAAAAACATGAAGCCCCCAAATCTTTTGGCTTCAAAGAGCTATCTATGATATCAGCGCTTTAATTTGGATTGTGATTGTTCTTGCAGATATCGATGAGTGTGCCAGTGAATATAATGGAGGATGCGTTCACGAGTGCATGAACATCCCCGGAAACTACAGATGCACGTGCTACGACGGCTTCCGCTTGGCCCACGACGGACACAACTGCCTGGGTAAGCCATCGCTGCTTTACGTTTGGGACGAACAGATAAAGCGTCCTCTCAGGACTTCATCCCACTCAAGACAAGCAAAGATTGACACTCAGACATGTCTAATCAAACGCCACACCGACCACGACTGAGGCCCAGAACGTGTGACTCTATCCTCCGTATCAAAACCAAGCGGTTTGTGCGGTTAACCGATAGAAGAGGGGGTGATAAATCCGTCAGATTCGGGCTGTGACTGCTGAGCACACGGTTCTGGGGGATTAATAGTATTTTCAGATCGTGTGAGCTCACGTTTTTGACATTCGGTGGCTCATATTCCCAGCCGTTCCAGGTCAGTTGAAGCAGTCTGAGGGGAATGTGTGTGTACGGTGCGTTTGTGTGGGAGATTTACATCGGGTTACAGTCTTATACTGACCTCGCCGCTTTAACTCAAAACAGATGTCCGGCGCGTCCAACAATCAGCCCAATGAAGATGTGAAATTGCTTGTGTGGGTTATGTGGGTTTTACTCGTGCAGAACACTGATATTTCAGAGCTTCGTAGATGTTTAAAGGTCCTTTCTGCCCTTTTTTTATACAAATTTTCGAATATTGAAGTTTTCTCTGGCAGAGCTCGAAGCAATATGATTGTTATCCGAATGACAACTGAATTTGAGAAACTCACATTTTGCTCTTTTTTTATTATCAAAATGTAAAATGAATGATGCAATTATTTATGTTGTCACAAAATGTGAACTTTTAAAATTGTACAATACAGTAAAAAAAAAAAAAAAAAAAAAAAACAAATTTTTTTTGGGACAATATTAATACGCTAAAGCAACTTTGGGATCATACAGGTCATTAAGGCTCATTAAAATTACTATTCAATGAATGTTACATTTAATTACTTATGAAGAGTTGATTTGCAAAAACCGAAAACTCTTTTATTTTATTTTTCAGAAATCACTTTTTTTTTGGGGGGGGCATTCCAAGTAATATCAATCTAACTGCAGTTGGGTTGTTTTGATTAAGTTATAATAATTTAAACAAATACAGGTAATTTACTTAAGTAAAGTAAACTGAAAGTATGTTTAATAATATATGAACGCAAGGCTGTCTTTTTATTTATATTTTAATTGGCATTTATCGATTTTTTGCAGATGAACTCTTCATATTTGGACAAATATTAAGTGTGTGTGTGCAAAAAAAAAGATGTAATGTAAAAGTCTAATAATATTATTAGAACTATTGAATAAATTATTATAAAGTTCGATTTGGAATAATTTATTTTATTTGTTTTTATTTCATATAAGACCAAATATATGACTTTTTTCTGACAATTCTTGTTCTTTATATGATAGCATGTTTTTTTTTTACTAATTAGTATTAAAATTATATATACTAAAAATAAACATTTCTATGAATGGAATATTCTATTACGAATAGGAATCTTAAAAATAATGTTATACAGTGAAATTAGCAATGCAATATTTTTGTATTTTACATTAGACCACATATAGCTGTATTTTTTTCCCTGAGAGTACCTTATATGTTGTTTATATAATAGCATGCTTTTCCAGTCATTATATTACAATATATATATATATATATATATGTATATATTAAATCCTGGGATTGCTCTGAATTGCTCTTGCTTCATCTTTGTTTCCGACCCATTTAGCTCAAGCCTCATGTTTAGCCGTGGATGATTTGTGTGTACCGCTGTATATCTGCTCACCCCATCCCAGACTCTCTGTTATCTCTCTTACACCCTTCACTAACTCTTTTCTAACTCTGCGTTCTGTTCTTCACAAATGAACGCATTACGCAGGTGAACTGTGGTTAAATAAACAACCCCCTTCTGCAGTATCTTCAGTCTCTCTCCTCCTCCCGAGCTCTCTTTAGGATACTAAGTCACTTTTGCTCCAAGGTTAGTGTGTTTTTTTGTTTGAAGGCTAAAAATAACAGGTTGCTTTGTTTCCATGGTGTTGTGAGTGGGAAGGAAAGTCGAAAATCTTGTGATCTATGCAGAAAAGACACTTTTGTGTGGATTTTGCTTTGGATCTTATCTTCGCTTCCCTGTAGAGCTCAGATTGTTAATGACATTTGAACTTGCTCACATTTCTGATTAGTATTCAATAAAACACTTGTATGGTACAGTACAGTATGTACTTGATTTGAGGATTTGTCTTGTTTTTTAGATTGGTAACGGTGTGATGTTGTGGAGAAAGCTGATGGATGAAGACAGTGCTGATTTTGAGTTTGTGCACAGGTTTAACATTGATTTGAACACACTTTTTTATGCATTTAAAATTAGATATTGGCATATTGAATTGCAGTTGCTCTTCTGTTCATGTATTTTAATATCTTTTTATGTTTTAGCTATCAATTGTTTATTTATTTTGTTAATATTCTTTATTAATTTAGTCAGTATTATTATTTATTAAATATTCTATTGTTAATTTACATTTATTTTGGAGAGAACAATGGGACACAAATTCATAATTGTTCATCGAATGAAAACGGGATAGTATTTGTGTATTTAATTGCAATTAATGTACGGAACAATTTACACATTATAGACTAAAAAAGAGGCATACAAGTGCAAAAGTGCACTTTAAAACTTGAACAATGTAAATTATAATAAAAATAATACTATTTTTAATTATAATATATAAATTGCATTTATATATATTTGCATATTTCTATATTTTAATAATATGCAACTTTGTGTGTATGTATGTAAATATATACACAAACACAAAGCATATTATAGATAGATAGATAGATAGATAGATAGATAGATAGATAGATAGATAGATAGATAGATGGATGGATGGATGGATGGATGGATGGATAGATGGATGGATAGATGGATGGATAGATAGATGGATAGATGGATGGATAGATAGATGTGCTAAAATAACATTCTCCAAAGTATCTTAAATAGAAATCCATTAAAAAAAGTAATGCTGGAAGATTGAGAAGTAACCTCATAATCTCATCTTGAACAGTGAGTCACAGAGAAAGGAAAGAGAGAGAAAAGGGAAGGAATAAAGGATGAGGAATGAGAGGAGGAAAGAGAGAGAGAGAGAGAAGAGAGAGAGAGAAAGAGAGAGACAGACAGAGAGAGAGAGAGAGGGAGAGGTAATTCTTCAGCACAGGAATCCTCTCTGGAGGTTTTTTTAAGAAATGTTTTAAGTGCAAATAGTATGAGCTCTGCTCCGGGTTTCACCAGAATCCTGTTCCTTTTCCAAATATTTGCTTTGGACGCGAGCCGCGATCTGCACAGAACACATGTCACTGACGCCGTCCGCTGACCGGCACAGCTTCACCAAACTCAGCGGCGGCAGGAAACCATGGGTTTGTTTATGCTGCGGGAGCAAGGTGTTTGGGGTTTGAAGCGTGAGGCTCTCGCACAATCACAGATACTAAAGCAAGCTCTGTGCAAACAGACGGCTGTTACCATAAATGCTTTCCAAACGCTTAGAGCCGACTGAAACATTACGTAGCATAGATAGAGTTCAGAAATCTGTCAATACACAATTTATAATACAATGCAAGTGCATATTTTGTTTTCCACATTGGTAAATTGTTGTAAAATTGTCATCTGTGTTCTTTCATGTCAGCTACTGATTTTGTAGAGCATATTTGTTGCCTTAAAAAATAATAACTGAACAGATTTCCTGACACATTAATCTGATGGGACCCCACCAGCATTATTTTAGTGCTACAACAATAAAACCGCACATTATGACATGCATTTTTCCTTTTGTACTTGGAATACATGGAATACATTTCAGGCCTTTGTAACTCTGCTACATTCTGTAGCCACACCCACATGACATCTGATTGGCTCAGAATCCTACACTGCACATATTAAATACCCAGCATTTTATTTTATTTTACTTTATTTATTAAAATATTTAGACCATTTGAAATTTTTAATTCAATTTATTACTAATTAATTACTTAATTGTTGTTTAATTCATGTTTATTTATTTACTATTTATAAAGATGATGATGATTATGATGTTGATTTTATTGCTTCTTATTTCAGTGAATGTATTTATTTGATACATTTATTTATTTGTTATTTTATTAATAACAAATCATTTAAAAGGAAATAATTAGCTCTGATGGTTGAAATGCTCAAACAAATTAATTACATGATATCCTTTTTAATTAATCTATTAATAATTTGTTCATTTGGTATTTATTATGATTTGTTATTAATTTTATATAAATTTATTAGTAGTAGTAGTAGTAGTCATTTGAATTTATTGCATAATTTAATGTATTTATTCACCAGATACACACACACGCACAAATACATACATATTGATATACATCTTGCTCCTCCCTAAAATTCAGTGCTGACGATTTACTGATAAAATTTCCTGTTATGACAATGCACTTTCTTTGCATGCTTGCAATGGAATACATTTCAGGCCTTTGTAATTTTTTACATGTTTGGTAGCCACGCCCAGAATAACATTTGATTAGTTCAGAATCCTGCATGCTTAGATTAACTTTGTCATTTTGTACGGTATTTTCACTTTCTGCAAGGACAGAATTTGATGCTGATAACTTCATGTCACAGTTGTTAAATGGTGGGAATGTGAGTCTGTCTTGTGTGTGTGTGTGTGTGTGTGTGTGTGAGAGAGAGAGAGAGCAGGAGAGAGAGAGAGAGTGAACATGGGTGCTGGGAAATGGTTATATTCCCCCCTCGGCTCGGCTGAAAATGTCCTAGATTGGAAACTTTATCCCAAGGCCTCAGTGCATTGGACAAATAGACAGAAAATGAGTTTCGCATGAGGGTTTATTAAGCGTGAGCTTGTGTATACAGCAGGCTGACTCTAATGAGACGTATCTGAGAGAGAGATCAGGTTGCAGTCTCATCCTCAGAGAAGTAGACAACACACAGAAATGTCTCGAATGAGAACAAACATTCACACGTTTGTCAGTTTGACGGCTTGTGCCCTCATAGGACAGAGTTTTAGTGGTAAGTGGGTTAAACTCGACTCAACACCTGCTGTCATTGATACTAAAGTCTCTCATGCGTTAAACAGAGACAGACAGACATAAACTATAATATGTTTGTTTGTTTTTTGTTTATATTAAGTATTATTATTATTGAATTCATTATTTTTTTATTTATTGGAATAGATCGGCAGAATAAACTTTTGAGAAACAAATTAATATCAGTATTTATAATATTAAAATAATGTTATATTGTATTGTATTACATTTATTTATTATTTGTCTATTATCTTCAAAAAAACAAATTCAATGCAATACTGTACATTCAGTTTATAATTGTGTAAACAGTCATTTACAACAACAACAAAAATTATAAATAAATAACATTGTAACTATAGTTTCCCAAAACACTATATACAGATACTGTTACCAGAATAAGACACCTATAGCCTAGTATTATCCACCAAAGTCATCGGAAAATAAAACAAAATCAAAGGAGGATTCAGCAGAGTCTGACATTATTTAAAGAATATCCAGGATTAATGTATTATGATTTTACAGTAGTAACTCAATATAATATTTTGGTGATATCATAGTAACCACAGTACAGTTTTAAAATAGGCTTAAAATCTGCATCAATCAAAGACAGACTAATCTCTGAATATAAGCAAATAATTCAGACGTCATGTTTATTTAGGATCAGTCTGAGTTCAGGAAAGGCCCTGATGTCACTTAACAGCATACTGCAGGTTAAAATGTATTGGCTTTTAATCAGCCGTTGAACGATCAGTTTGTGTAACGATCCATAAATCCCAAAAGACGATGAGTCTATCAACACAAGCGGCTTTGTTTATCTATCACAGTCAGACTTTGCATTGACTATTTTACTTTTTTTTAAATACTGAACTAATGATATGTTCTGTCCCCTAACCCTCATGCAATGCTCTCTGCATTTTAAGACAATCCTTAGTATGTTTATTAAGCTGTTTCATTGCAAAGCAGAGTTGCCAACAACATCAACACCAACTGAGCTGATGCAAGTTCTCACAAGCAGGTCCACAGTAATTGTAAGCCAGAGCGTACAAAGACAAAACTCACACAGACTGGCAGAATGAGAAACTGCATGAAATCTACAGTATGTGCTGATTAATGATCTAACAGCGTCTGTTTCTGAGGCGAGTCACATATCAACATCACGAATGGACATCAGAGCTGTGATATGAGCAAAAACATGAGAAATGTAGCTGTGGACTGTTTAGACTGAGGAAGAAAACAAACAGCGGGAGCGGGATGTTCAGATTCATGAGATTATGCCCTAAAATTAGGTTTTTATTAAGATTTGAGCACAAAAGTGACAATTTTTCACTCTACCTTCTATATGCAAATGATTGGCTGCTCCTTTTGCATGGGAAAAGATTAACAACACAATCAAATTTGTAGTTGTGATGATTTCTGAACAAGCAATATTTACAGTTTTGTTTCAATAAATGCTTTTAATTGTTATAATTTAAATATTAGTTATAATGTAAAGTTATGTTTTGCGTAAGAAATTCATATTTTTATACACCAAGGATACATTACATTGAACAAAAGTGGCAATGTTACAAATTAATTTCTATTCCATATAAATACTGTTCTTTTGAAGTTTCTTGTGTTGAAAAAATATTGATACAACAAATAAAAAAAAACCTGTTACACCACCGTGGTACTCAATGCACTTTTTCTATTTTGTAAAAAAAAAATGTTTTATCATCAATCAAGTTACGGTTAAACTTAAAAGACTTAACAATGTGTGTACATTATGGAGCGCATCAGAAAGGTGTGCAATTACAGTATATTTATTAAATTTTTTACAAATATATATAAACAACATTACAACATTTACCTTGAATTGCGAGATGTAAAGTCAGAATCGCAAAACATAGTCAGAATTGTGAGATGTAAAGACAAAATTTTTATATAAAGTCATAATTGTTAGATATAAAGACTAAATTATAAGAAAGTCAGAATTGTTTGACATAAGACTAAATTATAAAGTAAAGTCAGAATTGTTAGACATAAAGTCAGAATTGTTAGAAGTAAAGTCAGAATTGTTAGATGTAAAGTCAGAAATGAGAGACTTAAGTTCAGAATTGTTAGATGTAAAGTCACAATTGTTAAATGTAAAGTCAAAATTGTTTGATATAAAGTCAGAAATGAGAGATGTAAAGTCAGAACTGTAAACGTAAAGTCAGAATTGTTAGATGTAAAGTCAGAATTGAGAGACCTTAAGTCAGAATTGTTATATGTAAAGTCAGAGTTGTCATATGTAAAGTCAGAATTGTTAGATGTAAAGTCAGAATTGTGAGATGTAAAGACAAAATTGAGAGACCTAAAGTCAGTATTGTTAGATGTGGTCAGGAATGAGAGATGTAAAGTCAGAAGTGTTAGATGTAAAGTCAGAATTGTTAGATGTAAAGTCAGAACTGTTATAAGTAAAGTCAGAAATTGTAGATGTAAAGTCATAAGTGTTAGATGTAAAGTTAGAAGTGTTAGATGTAAAGTCAGAACTGTTATATGTAAAGTCAGAAATTTTTGATGTAAAGTCAGAAGTGTTAGATGTAAAGTCAGAATTGTTAGATGGAAAGTCAATTTTTAAATGTAAAGTCATAAGTGTTAGATGTAAAGTCAGAATTGTTAGAAGTAAAGACAGAATTGAGAGACCTAAAGTCAGTATTGTTATATGTAAAGTCAGAAGTGATAGATGTAAAGTCAGAAGTATTAGATGTAAAGTCAGAATTGTTAGATGTAAAGTCAAAATTGTAAATATAAAGTCAGAATTGTAATATGTAAAGTCAGAAGTGTTAGATGTAAAGTCAGAATTCTTAGAAGTAAAGACAGAATTGAGAGACCTAGAGTCAGAATTGTTAGATGTAAAGTCAGAAGTGATAGATGTAAAGTCAGAAGTATTAGATGTAAAGTCAGTATTGTTAGATGTAAAGTCAAAATTGTAAATATAAAGTCAGAATTGTAATATGTAAAGTCAGAAGTGTTAGATGTAAAGTCAGAATTCTTAGAAGTAAAGACAGAATTGAGAGACCTAGAGTCAGAATTGTTAGAAGTAAAGTCATAAGTGTTAGATGTAAGTCAAAAGTGTTAGATGTAAAGTCAAAAGTGTTAGATGTAAAGTCAGAATTGTTAGATGTAAAGACAGAATTGAGAGACCTAGAGTCAGAATTGTTAAGAAGTAAAGACAGAATTGAGAGACCTAAAGTCAGAATTGTTTATATGTAAAGTCAGAAATGTTAGATGTAAAGTCAGAATTGTTAGAAGTAAAGTCAGAATTGTTAGAAGTAAAGTCAGAATTGAGAGACCTAAAGTCAGAAGTGTTCGATGTAAAGTCAGAATTGTTATATGTAAAGTCAGAATTGTTATATGTAAAGTCAGAATTGTTAGATGTAAAGTCAGAATTGAGAGACCTAAAGTCAGAATTGTTAGACGTAAAGTCAGAATTGTAAACATAATATCAGAATTGCTAGATGTAAAGTCAGAATTGTAAACATAATATCAGAATTGCTAGATGTAAAGTCAGAATTGTAAACATAATATCAGAATTGCTAGATGTAAAGTCAGAATTGTAAACATAATATCAGAATTGCTAGATGTAAAATCAGAATTGTTAGATGTAAAGTCAGAAATGTGAGAAGTGATTTGAATTGCGAGATGTAAGATATAAATTGCGGAATTGCGAGATGTAAGATATAAAGTCTAAATTAAAATATATAATCAAAATGCAAGTCATTGGGCCCTATTTTAACAATCTACTTGCAAAGTGTAAAGCGCACGGTGTAGGTGCACTCAGGGCGTGTCCTTTTGCTATTTTAACGAGGGAAAAACAATGGCAATATGGCAATATTTTTTACTCATCTGTTTATTTGTGTCTCCATCAGATGTTGACGAGTGCGCAGAAGGAAACGGCGGATGTCAGCAGGTCTGTGTTAACATGATGGGGAGTTACGAATGTCGGTGCCGCGACGGATTTCTCCTGTCCGACAACCAGCACACCTGCATCCAGAGACCCAAATGTGAGAGCCTGATCACTACACACCACTAACACACTACTCTTACTCTCTGCAGGATGTAGTATGTATACTGAGCATGCTGGACACAGTACGTGGATTTTGAATGACATAACAGATTTGTTTACAGTGCAGTATAATTCAGAGAATGTGGAATGTGCCCAACTTTATGAGTGATCTGGAAAGTGTTTAACATCTCTATTTTGATTAATTGATTGGAATATGTAAACTCCAGACCTTAACTTTTATATTATAATTTTACATTTAAAAACAATTTAATATGCCAATGTACAACAACTATTTAATTAGCACTATTAAATGACTGGATTCCAGTCATATTCAATGTAACGAGGTCATGTGACACAACCAGTGTAATTATAATATTTTTTATTTTTTTTAGGGTATTTATTAACATTTTGAGTCAACTTTTATTTTTATGGAAGTTTAACTTTTTCTAATTCTAACGTTTTCATTTTTATGTTTTGTCCTATTTATTATATATTTTTTATATACATATCCAACTTAATTTTTATTTAGGTTTAAGTAATTTTAGAACTTAAAATTACTTTACTTACACTATTAAATATTTGATTGATGATTGATTGATTGATTTGGAAATATGAGATTAATTTTAACTTTTTTTTTAATTAAAGCTTTTTAGGTAATATTAACAACACTGTTGATGACAATATGAAATGCTTTTGTTTTACTTTTGATTATAAGTCTTTATACAGTACATGCTGCATAGGATTCAGTTAATAATAGGAACATATTTCATTCTGAAAGCAGCCGTTATTTTTATGCCGTTTACATCATGATTTAACAATGTCAGCAGTAAAGTGGCGTTCTTCTCAAAGCCCAATCTCAGGAGATGCTTTTGGCCGGCTGAACTCGTCAGTGTTTGCGTTTCATAAGCACACTGTTATTTGAGTCGTGGATCGTATGTTTCAAACACTGCCCCTCTGATTCAAGGCCTTTATTGTTTCTATTCCGTTGGAAAGAGTTTGATAAATACCATCGTAATCCCTCATATTTCATGTTAATATTAGTTTTATTGCTGCCAGATTAAAACCTCTTGGACGGAGAGGTTCAGGCAGCATAAATCCTCAAACGCTTCGATGTGGAAACGCTGTACACTTCTGTTGTGATCGGCTGCAGATCTGTTTGCCATTACGTTATTGTTGCAGCACAATGTGCTTCAGATATCTGTGGTTTAGGAAGAGACGATGTTGGACAAACCGACAGTGAGAGTGACGTAAATCATCGTCCCAGTGCGGATAGCATGTGTAAACGACAACACATGAGATGAGAGGATTTCGGGATTTATTTCGCATTGAAGCAGGGTTTTCCAAACTAGGGCTGGCGAGTTCATAATTGGTGCTCATTCAAAGATATAGTGTCAAAAAGAATTTAAAAGCACCATCATCTCAATTAGATTTTACTATGACATCAAATTGATTCCTATTTGCTTTTGGTCTATTTGTGCACAAGTTTGTTGGTATTTGGCAACATCTAATTATTTTATGATGGGGTTCCTTTAGTCTAATAATGAATTAAATCATAAAAATGTAACATTAAAATTATTTTACCATAAACATGCAATTTTGTTGTTTTAATGTATTAACTATTAATATTACTTAATTAATATGATTATTACTGAATTTTTTATACAATTTAATATTATTTTGTGTATAATATTAATAAAAAAAACTTTAAACTGTTGTGCCCAATAACATTAGTAAATATTATTAATGAAATATGAACTTATATATTAATATTACTTCATTTTAATACTATTTAATATTATTATTTTACATTTCTGATATATTAATAAAAAACTTTAAACTGTTTCATGGCCATTGGCCAACATTAGTGAACTGTAAAACATGTTTTTAATAAAAAAAAATAATAAATGTTAAAAGCAGTGTTGATTTTAAATTGTATTAAAATGAAATTATATTTAAAAGTAAAAATATGTAATTTTTAGTAATATTAAAACTTATAAACCATACTTCATTTTAAAACAATTTATAAATGAACATTGCTTTTATAAATTTTTTTAATATTATTGTATTATTTTTTTATTGTATTATTTTAAACTGTTAAAGGAAACCAAGCAAATAAATAAATCTATCAAAATAAAACTTACTAAAATTATTAATGATTATTGTTTTAATTGTTTAACTGTGTGTCATGAGACCATTTACCAACATTAGATATTAAATTATATCTAATATTAATGCAAAATTAATTTAATATGATTTAATTTAATGTTAATATAGTATTTAATACTATTTTAAGTTGTCTTTTTAATTAAAATTTTAGTTCATTTTGAGCAAATTTGCCTTTATTTTTATATTTATTATAAATATTTTTAGGTTTTTTATTTATATTTATATTTCAGTTTGAGTAATTTGATATTATTTAGACTAAACTAATTTAAGTTAGTTTGTTTATAGTTTCTTTTAACGTTTAAGTTTATTATCTGATATTTTTTTATAGTGTTTGTCCTTGACTGCTAGTTCAAATTCATAATACAAACAATATATATATATATATTTTTAAACAATTGTTTACCTGTGTGTCATAGAAAAAAAAAATTACAGAGCTGTGTACATGTAAATGTGTTTTTTAAAGGATTAAAATATTAATATTTTTGAATACTAATATATTCAATAAATATTATAATTATTTTTATAATTATTTTTAACAAATGTAAATGTTTTAACACTATAATTCCTGCATAAATGTTTGTTTAATTCAAATATATTTTCATTAATTGGTGAATGCTTTAACCTCAGATGTTGGATGGAGAGGTACTGATTTGATATAAATCCATGTCTAGTTTCTCGTTCAAGCTCGTCAGTTGCTTGTTTGTTTTGCCTAGTCACTGTCTGCTTGCCTAGACACTCTCAGATAGACGTGAAGCAGGAGGAAGTCGAGTGGTTTTCTGTCCCAGGCTGAGCACTGTTTTCATGGGAAGCGCTTTCTAATCAGACAGACTAGTTGTGTCACGGACAGCAGGGAAATGCATCCTGGGGTCAAAGGTCATGCGTCCAATCAAACACTGCAGCACTGACTCATCTGAACTCCACCTTCTGACTCACGTCTTGCTCAGCATCCACTGCAAACTCACAAAATACTGCAGAAGTAAAGCTTCTGTTGGGTTGATTTTAATTCCCATCGTTTTTTTATTTGTTGGAAATATTTGTGACAGTCTTCTCAAAGCATTTTCTCATTTAGGGTTGTGAGTTTGATTACTTGATGTACAGTATTTTGTACTAGTATCAGAGGGCATTTGCGTTTATATTTATGACATTTATGCATTTGCTAAAACGAGGCATTTTCTCTGTTGATGTGCGTGGAGTTTCACTGGGAAGCAATCCCATAATAATTACTACTGTTTTTAATTCTTTACCTGCGTGTCATGTGAAAAATCAACCAACGTTAGAGAACTGCAACGTGCAAATAAGTTGTTAAATGATTGAAATATTAATATTATTGAATGTTAAAATATCAGGAATATTATATATTTAATATTATTGTTATTTTTATTTATTTATATTAATCAAAACTAATATTTGAATATTAGTATGATATTAATAAACAACATTTAATTGCAACCTAAATATTGACTGTTTGTTTTTTATTTGTTACTTTAATTCCTAATATATTAATATTTATTTATTACAATTATTTATATATATATTAATTACTGACCTGCATTAGAGGACTATTTAAATGCAAACCTGTTGTTAAATTATTATTATTATTATTGAATATAACCTTTTTTAGATATTAATATTACTTAATAATGCTAACATTTATATATTCGTAAAATATTAATATCAGTTAAAACTATTAACTATTAAATATTAACATTTAATAATAATATTTAAACACAAACTAATTCCTACATAATTTTACTTTAATAAAGAATGTATACTGTTTGAAAGAACACTAGCACACTAATGTAAAATGCTATATTTTATGTTATTTTTTTAAAATATAATAAACAATATGAATTAAAATTAATAATAATTTGTGAGAATATAAATGTTATATATATTTGTTTGTCTGTTTGTTATATGTGAGAAGCATTTATTTTTTTTGTCGTTTTTTACGTTGAATTAAAAGTCTAGTTAGGCTCAACATGTGCCCTTCATCAGTCTGTTCCCAGAGTCTGAGCTGAACAAGGGTTATGTGTAGTGTGTAGTGATGACTAGTGTCACAGTCTGATGGGTTGAGCTAGTAATGCATCACAGTCTAATGTGCTTCCCGTTTCCCCCACTTTCTCACACCTGCACAGTACACATAGCTTTTAAAGTTCATGAATGTCAGCCCATGTGTTTTGTGTTGCAGCACTCTGACAAATGTTTACCTAGTAATAAAAGACTGTTTCCTTCGTCTGAAAGTGTCGTTTGTTTGAGACTCAGGTGACTTACATGGGTATGAACACACACACACACACACACACACACACACACACACTTGACTGCTGTTTAGTGGTTGTGTTTCGTAGCAGGAATGACATTTTGTGCTCAATTTATGCTTTTTTGGAGATTCCATGTTAATGTTAAGTAACATATTTACACACTGGTTAAAATGTCTGTGCATTTTCAATATGAAACAGCATTTGTGGCATATTTAACTTCTGTAATGTGATTTTTTATATATATATATATATATATATTATATATATATAAACTATATTCATTGGTGTTTTGAATGGAGAGGAGAGGACAGGGCTCTCAAATAGTGATGCATTATTAGTCCTGAATCAATTGAACTACACAAAAGATCCTTGTGTCTCGTCGAGAGATGTTCTTTCACCTTTATAAGTAATAAGATTTATGATTTTCACCTAATGGATATTTAACCCAACGGACTTGCATTGGGCCATAAAATAATTACATTTTGACAAAAAATATCTGGTCTTACTGTCCGCAATTTCTGGCTTGAAATGAGAAGGGACAATTAATGCAAAACAAATAACTAGTTTTATTTCATGTTGATGATTCAAGCAATTGTATTTTTTGTAGTAATAATAAATATTATTATCATTATTATTACTGTTATTATTATTATTACAATTAATAAATACGTTCAGTTTAAAAATCAACATAATATTTAACATACATTTTATTATTGTCATTTATTATAATTACATAATTTATATTACATAATCTTAATTAGCAAATTTTCTATATATATATATATATATATATATATATATATATATATATATATATATATATATATATATATATATATATATATATATATATATATATATATATATATATAATATTAATAATTTGCATATTTTCACATTTTCAGCTTCAAATACATTTAAATTATGACATTGATTTCCAACAATAATGATAATTTAGTTTGAATGTCTATAGTGTTGCTTTCTTTTTTCATAGTTTATTCGTTTTCAGTAAATAGTGAAAGTGCACTACAATTTCTTTTTAATTTTAATAATTATAGTAATAAAATTATTTATAATTATAATAATACTTTTAGTAATTATTTTATTACTTATACTACTTATTTATTTATGTTGCTCTTATTTATTTTATATTTATATTTATTTATTTATTTTATATATACAATTTTATTTATTATATTATTCATAAAAAATATTTGTATATTAAAAAAATTATTATATATATATATATATATATATATATATATATATATATATATATATAAAATAAGTCAGGATTTTTTCCAAAGTCAGTTAAAAATATAATTGTGATATCACTATAAACCAAAATTTTGGGCATGTTCAAGCATGTCTGATATGCATGTGCAATGTTAATACACACATCCAATTTGATAGAAACCCCGGAGAGCTCTTGCAAAGAAAAAACTTGTCTAATGATGTCATTCCAATCGCAAGTATCCCAGCGACTCAGACTGGAGTTCACATCATCACGAAACCACGCGAGGACCGTTTCTGGAACGCATTCTGTACATAAATAAATGCATAATTGCTCGGCATCAAAGGTGCTCGTCACATGCAATTACAGCATTTCCAGGATTGTGTGCTGAAGCCCTGCACTGACCTGAACCTCAGTCCAGCCGCTGGAAACCTAAGACTGTTCACGTTCAGCTCCATCCCTGAGGTGTCAAACATCAGATGCTCAGCCTCATCAGACTGAAAGAGCCGTCGCTGTGGGCTGGAAAGATGAGCAGACGCGGCTCTGCCAAAGCTGAGATGCTTTTGATTAAATGCAATTCTATAACGGAGTCTAATCAAACCGAAATGCAAATGAAATATCTGTTTTCTCCTTGGCCTTGTAGAATCAGATCTGGTGGTGTATTTGTGGACCGAACATAATTTGTGCTGTCTGGATAGATTACACTCATCTGAATGTTGTCCGCTCTGTTTCCACTCTTGGCGTTTGTATCAACTTGTTCAGTTGTAAATGCTTGGTTAGAATTGTTTAATTGTCTCGTGGCCTTAAAGCCTGTGGTTCGTGCGCAGATTTTGACCTACGTTCACCTTTTCTGCCAGATTACAACATTTGTTGAGACGAGTGCTTTTGAGCATTTTGCGAATTAACATATTTGTGAAATAAGTTCACTAATTTGTCATTTAGCATAAAACACATGTTCTGCGTTAGCAAAACTTCTCTTCTTTTTTGACAAATGCTCAGTGTAATGAGCTGTTTTTGCTGGTTGTCAACCACAAGTTTTTAGTTTCGAGTATTTCTTTCAGTCAAACATATCTGAACATGTTTAAATGGAGTTTAAAACCCTTGTTTGTGTGATAATGATGCTGATGATTATTATAATTATCATATTTTTTGGCAATTTTTTTCATATTTTATATTTTATCTCATTTGATCAAAAAATATTGTTGTTAAAAGAGTAATAATAATAATATTTAAACACAATATAATACTTAATATAATGTTTATTTTAAAACCTGTCCTTATATATTTTTTATTTTTTTAATATATTATTTTTAATTATTTCTTATTGCTGTATTTTTTTTTGTAATTTCTTTTTCATATTTTATGTTTTATTTCATTATTTTATTTTATACAATTATTTATATTATATAATATCATTGGAGATTATAGATAGATAGATAGATAGATAGATAGATAGATAGATAGATAGATGGATGGATGGATGGATGGATGGATGGATGGATGGATGGATGGATAGATAGATAGAAGACGGATGGATGGATAGAAGATAGATGGATGGATGGATGGATAGATAGATAGAAGACAGATGGATGGATGGATAGATAGATAGAAGACAGATGGATGGATGGATGGATAGATAGATAGAAGACAGATGGATGGATGGATAGAAGATAGATGGATGGATGGATGGATGGATGGATGGATAGATAGATGGATGGATAGAAGATAGATGGATAGATAGATAGATAGATAGATAGATAGATAGATAGATAGATAGATAGATAGATAGATGGATGGATGGATGGATGGATGGATGGATAGATAGATAGATAGAAGACAGATGGATGGATAGAAGATAGATGGATAGATAGATGGATGGATGGATGGATGGATGGATGGATAGATAGATAGAAGATAGATAGATAGATAGATAGATAGATAGATAGATAGATAGATAGATAGATAGAAGACAGATGGATGGATGGATAGAAGATAGATGGATGGATGGATGGATAGATAGATAGATAGAAGATAGATAGATGGATAGATAGATAGATGGATGGATGGATAGATAGATAGATAGATAGATAGATAGATAGATAGATAGATAGATAGATAGATAGATAGATAGATAGATAGATAGATAGATAGATAGATAGAAGACAGATGGATGGATGCATAGAAGATAGATGGATGGATGGATGGATAGATAGATAGATAGATAGAAGATAGATAGATGGATAGATAGATAGATAGATAGATGGATGGATGGATGGATGGATGGATGGATAGAAGATAGATAGATGGATGGATGGATGGATAGATAAAACAATAAAAAATGCAAATTATATTATACATTTTTTAATAATAATGATAATGTTTCATATATAACAGTTTATATGAAGTATATTATTATTACTATAACAAATAACACCAATAACAGTTTTACTATTTCTTACAATAATTTTGATAATAGAATTTAAAGGTTGATCTTGACACATGCCGTCAAAACTACAGTATTTATGTAAAAATTGCTGAATGAGCTCTAATATTGTTTATGATATCTTATATTAGAGAGTAGTTTTGTTGATGAAACCGGTTCCTCTAATGCTTTATAAAGTCCCAGGGAAGCACACGGTCTCTGTTCTTGGAGATCGCAGTAGACTGACCTTAATATAGCAGAGCACTCCATAAATCACATTTGATATGCTTCAGGAGCAAGTGTTGGCTTTAATTGTTCTCAGGTAGCAGTATTTACTTCAAGAGTTAACCAGTGAAGTGAACAGAGGCGGCAGCGGCGATATCTTAGATTTATTTGCTCTTTTCTTTGTGTTCTAGCTGCATAATAGGTCAATCAGACATGAAACATTTTCTGTGCCGTCGAGCGTACGTTTGATATGGCCTTTTATGTTTGATTGAAAACACAACGGAGTTACACAACACACACAGAACGCTCCGCAGGTTTGCTGCTTGTCTTGTGGGAAAGAGCACGTCAGTAAACAAAGACTGTATGGTTCATGGGACGTGAGAGGAGAGTGTTTACACATCAGCCAACGACCAATCAGTGCGGCTTTTCACTGCGCCAACTCTTCCAGAAAGGTGCTAAAAACATGAAGATTACTTGTAAATACAAGGACGTCAGATAGCATCCTTCATGTCAGTTCACTGTTATTGTTGGCAAGCCGATCTGAGAGCGGATTCCTGAAGAAAAAACTTTGATATTACTGTGGGGTTTTTTGCCTTTGCTTTTTATGAAAAAAAGACATGCCTTAGGCGCCTGGTAAAATATTGCAGAGAGTTTCCAAAGGGAAAAACCAAGCTGCTCTGAGATCAGTGAAAAGAAAGGGCATGCATTATTTGTTGAAAAATTATGTATTTTGGATAATATGATGTATGATATCTACCAGTCAGAGCCATTTAACACATTATGGTATCTGTTCACTAGATTTCCTTTCAAATTTCATTAGTCACTCCTGTTTTGCACTTGCTCACCAGTGGATGTGAATGGGTGCCGTCAGAACGAGAGTTCAAACAGCTGATAAAAACATCAGAGTTACATCTACAAGTAATCCACACCACTCCAGTCCGTCAGTCCATGCCTTGTGAAGCCAAAAGCTGTGTGTTTGTAAGAAATGTGTTAAACTGATGATTATCTATTATAGAATGCAATATTTTGGATAGAGGACTCATAGATGGAAGCAACAGTTTGAAGATAAAATGCCTTAATGATGGGTTTGTTTCTTAGAAACACACAGCTTTTCACTTCTTAAGATGGTATATTAAGATGATAATTGATTGGAGCGGTGTGAATTATTGTGATTAGTTGTTTTGTCTCTCATTCTGACGGCACCCATTCACATGCATTGGTGAGCAAGTGATGGAACGCTACATTTATAGAAATCTGATGAAGAAATACACTCCTCTATATCTTGGATGAGCGGAGGGTCAGCAAATGTTCATTTTTTCCCCTTAAGTAGAATAAATGAAAGAGAACGCGGTGCTTGCTTAAAAGTTGCATGTCAGAATTCTGGCAAGACACAAAAATAGACGAGATTTCTGCGTTTTTGCTTTATGATTTTTGCACATCTACTGTGGTTTAATATGGTAAATGTGCTATCCTGAAAAACAATGTCAGGCCTAAGTTCAGTGTTCTTCCATTTCAACCGTTAACGTTTGATGTGTCATTTAATTATCTTTGTTCTTCAAGACTTTAAGTCTTATAATTACGGTAATTCAATCATGACAGCATTTGAGAGTTTTTAATGTTCTTTAATTGGAGCGAGTGCATTAAGATCGTTTGATCTGAGAAAATTGAATTAAATGCTGTTTTTAGTGCTCCACCGCTAATTCCTCTTCCCTTCGTCTCTGGCCGGCTCTCACTGAAGTGTCTCGGTGTATTTCGCCGTGTAGACGGGTTTAACAGGCTTGTGTTTGTTTTAACAGGCCGGGGGTGATAGCGCAGACCCTAATCGCCCACTTTTTCATTCCCTTCAGATGGCTTTCCCATCGTTTTTCCGAACGCATGTGTGAATTTCTTCCTATTTCCGATCATTCAGCTCCATTTTTTCTTAAGCCGGGAGTCTCAGGAGAGATTAGAATAACGCTCGTAATGATAAAAACGGCAGGGAGTTACGGGCCGGCCTCAGAGGGTGGGCTGCACCTCGGCCTGGAAAAAAAGGCTCATTGTATCAGCACTTGAGCAGTTTACTGCTCTTTTGGGTCTGTTTCTTAGCCCGGACCTGACCCGGCCGTGATGAATGGGTCTGCAGTCCTGATGAAGTCGAGAGCTCTCAGACGCTCAGTAAGTGATACGACTCGCTCTCCTAGCACTGCTTTTGAACTCCAACATGATTTACGTCTCACTTTTTGAGGTCTACATCAAGTGAGCTTTGCATTTTATACAGCTTTTCCCAAAGCTTCGTTCTCAGTTTACTCTGATTGCTCCCATGAAGGCCTTTAAAATGACTACAGTACTTGTGGAAAGCGTGGAAGATACAGTCATGAAAAAAGTGGATTTACGAGATTCAAACTGTAAAAATGCACAGAAGTAGTCGTTTTTTTAATGATTAAAAAAAGCCTTTTCTGCTCAGCAAGGCTGCAATTATTTGATTAAAAATGTAGTAGAATTGTGAAATATTAATGCATTTAAAAAAAAGTACAATTTTTTTTTTTGAATGTATTTCAAAATATAATTTAAACCCCCAAACCCTAATCTTTATTATTATTATTATCAATGTTGAAAAATTTGCTAGCCTGTTTTCCATGAAAATAAAAATAATAATAGTTTATACACTATAATAAGGTATTTGATGAGTTTATGTCTTGTAAAAAAAAGGTAATTGTGTCTTTTTCTTCTGCATTTTTTTCTTTTCTCTTTCTTTCTTTTTCTTCTTCACATTTGTGTATTTATATCTTCTGATATATCACAGTTCTGACCCTTTTATCAGAATTGTGAGAAACAAATTAAATTAATTAGATTTTTTATACCATGGCAGAATAAAACTGTTCTTCTACTTCAAATTTTTATGAAAATTGTTATCATTTAAAAAAGATTTTTTGATGATATGACATTTTAGTCAATAGAACATCCTTTATTAAAAAAAAAAAAAAAAAAAAAAAAAAATATATATATATATATATATATATATATATATATATATATATATATATATATATATATATATATATATGTATGTTAGTTTTTTATTTTTATTTTTTTTTTATTGATATCAAACTTACTGAAAAATTTGCATGATTTGGTCATGCCAGACGTTAATTTCAATAATTTAGACTATTCGTGCATAAAAAATAGTACATTATCATTTTAAATAATTTTGCATACCTTAAGTAATATTAATAAGAAAAGCCTTAGTTTGATGATTAATGGGGAAACTTATTGAGTAATTTTGCCGGTCAACTTTTTTGAGCAATAAGGCTTGGGCAGTTTTCCACTGAGAATGGGTACCAAATGTCTTTCTGGCTACATCTCACCTGTTGTCCACTGACAGAAACATTGGTCAAAACGTTGCCCCGTGTATCATCAGCCTTGCTGTATGTGCAAAGTTGGACATTGCCATGCAAACAAACAAAGAACACATGCCACTGGAATGATCCCATATTTGACTGTGCTCTGAAAGGTCAGTAGCAAGCGGTTAAAGTTGAAATGATTCAAGCTCTGACGGGTTAATGCTTCGCAACATTAACGTGAGTCATGTGAAAAGACCTTAAGTATCTGGATTCATGGAGTCAGTGGTTTACCAGTGACAGAAGTTTCCTCATCTGTTTGTTTTTCAGGGAATCGTGCAAATATGCCTCATTCTGAGCCCGAGCCGTTGATTCTTAATGCACAGCGTCAAGACGTCTCTGCAGGCCGATGGCGTTCAAACGCTTGCTGAAACATCATCATTCACGGCCGTGGCCAAGAGATTTAGACCCAGAGAGTGAATTAGAGAAATTGGAAAGTTCCTCACACACATCGGTTCCCAAGAGTGCGAGAAATAAAAAACGGTCCGATGTTGTTTTCTGGCAGTAGAAATGGAAAACAAAAGGTTCTAATTAATCAAAGTGATGCGGGCAGATGTGAAAGGTTGTGAATTACTAATTGAAACCAAAACGCTCAGTCCTGTCGCCCCTCTGTCCACATTTGTCAGCGGTTTTCATCTGTGGAGGGGAAAGGTTTCCTGTAAAGCCTCTTCTAAAATACTGCCCTCGAGGGCTGTGTGTGTGTGCGTCTAAGTTTGTATTTCTGCTCTCAGTGTTGTTATTTGAGGCCTAAACTGCTACATTTTATTAGAAGTATTTTGACCTAACATGTAAAGAGATGGGCTGTTTGAAAAAGTTACTCTTAAAAGCTGACTGAACAAACATTTTGCAGATATGCACATTTAAAATACACTGATTGGCTATTGTTGGGAATAGCATGTTGCTTTACTGTTTTGACTCTTTGTGTAGTATGTAGATATGGCATTTTCTGTATTCAGGGAATACATTGGTCAAATGTGCAGTGTTGTATCCCACAATGCAATGCCATTTATTTGAAATTTCATTTCCATGTGACGAAAAAAATAATAAAAATGTATAAAAATTACATATTCACGAACTAAATTCAATTATAATTGAATGAAAAAAATATATATATAATTTTTTCGTTCAATTATAATTGAATTTAGTTTGTGCATTCATTTGAGCTTTTTATTTTTGAGCATTAATTTGAGCTTTAATTTAATATAATTTAATTTAAGATTTAATTCTTGAGCTTTAATTTAATTTGATTTGTTTATATTTTTATATAAATAATTTATTTAATTTGCACACATACACACACACACACACACACACACACACACACACACACACACACACACACATATATATATATATATATATATATATATATATATAATATTTAATTTATTTTGTGCGTCAATATTTGAGCTTTAATTTAATTTAATTTAATTTAATTTAATTTAATTTAAGCTTTATTGCAATTTATGAAAATGACTTTTTATAGGTTTAGTTTTACTTCACAATAACAGCAAATTGGATGCCAATAACATCATTATAGATGCTCATGATGATGAGGTCATTTGACAACAATATCTCATTTTAACATTTTAAATATTATGACATAATGCATTTTGTTTCACATACGTTACAAAATAGTAATGTAGCAAAGTGACATTTGGAATGTTACTTGCATTTTTTTATTTAATTTTTCATTGCTTTCATGAACAAATCATTTTATGTTTCTTTCTCGAAGTTTGGCTGCGTATATACAGTACATGACCCCTGTCAGATAGATGTGATATAAGCGGTTCTCTCATATAACCTTGGATACAGATGCTCCCTTCAGCTCCCTGCGGCTCTTTCCCAGGGTGCCGTGGGTCTATTGACACAGATGCGTCCTGGGGTCTGAAGTCAGTGGGGTGCTTTCATTCTCCTCTTACTCTTCAAACACTGCTGAACATGAATCTGATCTGGGGTCAGGCAAAGAAAAGCAACACTCACCCGGGTTTGGGCTGGTTCTGGTTCTGAACGACTGCTACTTTTCTCACCGAGCAGAACTAGACGTACGAACGCTCTTACACTGAGTCTTGTATATGCTGCAAACTAAACTAGTGTGTATATTTTAGTATTCTGTATGTTCACAGGAATGTTTGTGTACTGTGTGTGCTTAGGCTCAGATTTGTGGGTAAACTGAAGGAAATCCCAAAGCTGCTGTTCCTGAGAGTAGCTTAAATGTTTCCTAACCAGAAGTGATAAAAGTTTAAAATGTCCCAAGTTTTTGAGAGTGAGAATTTTGAGCCAATGTGTTTCATTTTTTATATGCATACTCTATGCTCCACTGTTCAACAGTTTGAGCCCAGTAATAGTTTTTAGGAAAGGAATTCATACTTTTATTCAGTAAGGGTGCATATTTTGCTCTTTCTTTATTCTGCAGTGCGTTTTAATGGAACTAAGGACGTGCCCACCTGCATGGATAAAAATCATGGCTGTGCCCACATCTGCAGAGAGACGCCCAAAGGAGGCATCGCCTGTGAGTGCAGACCTGGATTTCAGCTCACCAAGAACAACCGAGACTGTAAATGTGAGTCAAATCACAGTTCATCAGTTACACACTCCCCATGGGAATATTAGAGGCATTTGAAAACTAATCTACCTTTTTTTATGGGATGAATGGACAGGACAATGGATGGATGGATAGATAGATGGACAGAATGATGAATTGAGAATCAATCGATGGAAGAGTGAATGGATGGATTGATAGATGGATAGATGTGTGGATGAATGTATGGATGCACAGAATGATGGATGAATGGATAGATAGATAGATAGATAGATAGATAGATAGATAGATAGATAGATAGATAGATAGATAGATAGATAGATAGATAGATAGATGCATACATGGATGGGAAGAATAATCCATCAATGGATGATAGATGGATGGATGGATGCATAGATAGATGGATGGTGGGGCAGAATGATGTATCAATGGATGGATGGATGGATGGATGAATCAATGGATGGACAATGGATTGATGGATAAATGGACAGAATGATGCATGAATGGATGGATGGACAGAAGGACACATGAATTGAGGATCGATGGACGGATGGATGCATGGATAAATGGATAGATGCACAGAATGATGTATGAATGGATGGATGGACAGAACGATACATGAATGGATAGATAGGCAGGTGGACAGACTGATGGATGAATGGATGGATGGACAGAACAACGCATGAATGGATGGATGAATGGATGGATGGACAGAACGATACATGAATGGATAGATAGGCAGGTGGACAGACTGATGGATGAATAGATGGATGGACAGAACAACGCATGAATGGATGGATGGATGGATGGATGGATAAATGGACAGAACGATGGAAGGATGGGCAGAATAATGAATGAATGGCTAGAAAGAACGATGGATGAATAGATAGATGGATAGATGCATAGATGGATGGGCAGAATGATGCATGAGTGAATAGATGAATGATGAATCAATGGATGGACAGAACAATGGTTGGATGGATGGATGGATGTTGGTTGGATGGATGGATGCATAGATAGATGGATAAATGGACAGAAGGATGCATGAATGGATGGATGGATGGATCGATGGATGGATAGATGCATGGATAAATGGATAGATGCACAGAATGATGCATGAATGAATAGATGGATGATGAATCAATGGATGGACAGAACAATGGTTGGATGGATGGATGGATGTATAGATAGATGGATAAATGGACAGAATGATGTATGAATGGATGGATGGACAGAACAATGCATGAATGGATGGATGGATGGATGGATGAATTAACAGAACGATGGCTGGATGGGCAGAATAATGAATGAATGAATGGCTAGACAGAACGATGGATGAATAGATAGATGGATAGATGCATAGATGGATGGGCAGAACAATGGTTGGATGGATGGATGGATGGAGGGATGGATGGATAGACAGAACTCAATGAATGGATGGATTGACAAAATGATAGATGGATAGGCAGAACGTGAATGGATGATGGATGGATGGACAAAAAAATGGATTAATAAATGGAATGATAGTTGGATGGATGGATGGACAGAGGGATTCACGAATATTTATGGATGGACAGAATGACGGATGGAAACGGTTAGTGATCTCTAATCCTGCTGTTGTTGTGATTTAGTGACGTGTAACTATGGTAACGGCGGCTGTCAGCACATCTGTGAGGAGATGGACCACGGGCCGAGGTGTTCGTGTCACATGAAGTTTGCGCTTCACACTGATGGGAAGACCTGTGTAGGTGAGTTCCACCTTCTACACCACCACAGCACTCCACCTGGCCAGCTGCTGCAACTACACTCAACACCTCTGACAGTCTTCACCAGCTTTATCCAGAGGACACTGATTAGACCGGCAAGAGCTGTCACTGGAAGACAAAAAATAGTCAGTCAAACAGAAAATAGTTTCAGAGATTATGATGTTTTGCTGAAACCAATAATGTGCTTAGGGGTTCGTTTAGTGAATAGGGTTGATTTTGATTTCACATTGACTTCCTAGTGAACTCCAGACATTGTTAAAGCAAAGCAATGGCTTTAAGAGACTTCTGATGGAAACTCTGAACTTAATGTTCTGTGAAGTCCAGAGTTTGGCTTGATTTTATGCGGTGGAACCAAATCTCCGAGCTTCACGCGGCGTTCAGAACGTACAGTGAGAAATGACCGTTCTGTGCATCTCTGGTGTTTTACAGTGAGCACATAGTCCTTTAGTTACGCGTCATTTACATGCATATGTTAGTGTTTCCATTAGTGTAGTCACGGATGAGGATTTACAGGCGTTGTGGGAGCTATAAACTGAAAGTTGAGCGCAAAAATACACTTACGCATGAGATATAAACTTGATGTATTTGAGCATATATCAAACTTAGGAAATCAAGATCACTGAATGTGAAGAGTTATGTGCTTTCCTGTTCTAGTTGTCTTTTTTTTTTTGCTTAACCTTGCTCGCTTGACTCACTGAACACATTTCCCGTCAACTTTTAACGTTATTAAAAAGCACTGATTGGTCATAACGTTGTTTAAAGCTGCAGTTTGTGATATATGAGCCGTTAGCATCACCAAATAAATACAGATGGTTTCTTTATAGTTGAATATTTTAGTGTTTTAAGATCCAAAAAAATGACACACAGCAGCTTTACGGCCTGAATAAGTGTGTGTGTGTGTGTGTGTGTGTGTGTGTGTGTCAATAACAGATGTTCTGAGCACCTCTTTACCCAATCGCAGCTTTGCTTTGTATTTCTGCAGCCAATCACAGCAGACCTCTGTATTATCGATCACTGATTTATGAATCTGTAGCGATCCACAGCAGTCTTGCATCTGTTTACACCAGGTCTGAATTACACGTGATGCTAAGTTTGAAGAAAATACCTAAATATCTGAAATATCTAGAGAGCGATTATATGAAGATTCATTATGTATGTTTTATTTAGAGAGTGGGATAGATAGATGTATCTAAATGTATTGTTTATAAATGCATAAGATTTTAAAAAACATTATTAGATCTATTAGCATTTCTATTTAAATGTATACATTTTTTTAAAATGTATTGATATTTTGTTTCTCTATCTTTTTGTACTATGATCTGGACATTTGGTGTGTGGTTCACCCATCATTTTCGTATTTTTGTTCATGCAAAAATAAATCTAATAATATTTAATACTTTGTTGTTTAGTCACGCTGACCTCAAATGCCAGTATTACTGTGAGTGACAGAAACTGATGCTCATAAGAAAGACACTTTTTATCTGTGTTTTTGGAAGCTGAAAATGGATTTTGGGAGCGTCTGCTGAAATAGTTGGAAAAGTCATAAAACAAGCAGACCCACAGACTTCAGGATGGCATTATGAATCCTGAAGCTAGCAACCGGCTTCACATCCAAACAGAAACAAACATGCACACGCTCTGGAAGACAGAGCTTTAAAATCAGCATTTCAGCATGCAGCCTCAACGTCAGGGACCTTGTTTCCTGAGCGAACGGCGGTTAGTTTGGCTTCTGATGCATTTCTTGCACGCCTCTTTTACTCTGGATCCCGCTCTTATGTCAAGGTCTCACTCAGACGCCCTATTATTACCCCTCTGTTCCCCCGAAACCTGCCAGCAGCACCGCAAATGAGACGTCTGGCTTGTCTGTCGGCCCCTGAAGACCAAACCAAGCGCTCTGCTGAGTAAAGCGCAGGCCGCAGAAGCCAGAGGGCCGCGGTGAATCTGTCAGGGTCGCACATTTCCCCCCACAGGAATCCAGATCGAGCCGCTCGCCCAAGGCTGGGCTGCGGTCGCCAGGTCGCTCTCTCACGAGCTCTAATAGGCCAGAAAGCCACAATAAAACAAGCTGAACTTATTAATGAGCCCCTGTTGAGCGATGGGTTGGAGGCACAGAGTAATTGATGTGGCCTACCCACAATCCCCTGAGGAGATGGAAACAGTTCGCATGATAAGGGAAGGTGAGGAGAGAGGCTGGATGGATGTCTCTTCAACGACAGGCACTTCTGTGTCCCGGAGGTCGAGTTTTAGAAAACAGACTTACTGTATGAAAGTCACATTTAAACTTTCTTGGAAACTTTTTATTGCATGCCTTTATTATTTCTTGCAACTTTTTAAATGCAATAGTAAAATATGGTTTTTAAAAAAAGTTGCATTTATTTGATAAAAAAAAATACAGTAAAAACAGCAATATTGTGAAAAATGAAAAAAAAAAAACTTAGTTTAATATATTTTGAGCTTTTCAGCAATTTTCATCTTGTCTTTAGTGTAATAGTAATAGAAATCTTTATAAAAATTACAAATGTCTTTACTGTTACTTTTCAGCAGTTTCATGCTATTTAATTTAATAATATCAAGTTAATAAAATAAAATATTCATATATTTTAAATATTATTGTAATTTTATTTTAGTTTAAATTATATTATTTATATTAGTATTATTATTATTATTATTATTAATTAATACAACTGATTAGAAACAAAAAACAAAAACAAAAAAACAAAGAAGATATTGAAAATAACATTTATGGCCTAATAATAATAATAATTATTATAATATACAAATATATACAATTAATACTGTTTTTTATATAATTTCTCATTAGCTTACTTTTTTAAAATAAAATGTAAAAAAATACTACAACTACTAATAATTATTAAATAATAATCAAATATATATATATAATTAATAATTATTACAATAATGTTATTAAACATCAAAATGTTTTTATATTGTAAATATGTGTAAACAATATAAATATTATGTATTTATTAGATTTTTAAAAATGTATTTTTAGATCTGTTATAATTTTCATTTTAATGTATTATAGCAACAAAATGAATTTGAATTCTTCGTAGTTGTTGTCAGAAAACTGTGTAAGTTGAAGAAACATTCAGCACAAGCTTTCAGTTTGAATTCTTTTAAAGTCTTGCCATCTCACTGGTTTTCCCCCTCGCTTTGTTTACAGCATATTAAGAATGAAACAGTTCAGAGAACCAGACGTAGCATGTGTTAAAGACATTTTAAGATGCCATTGCAGTGATTTGGTCAATGACTGGAGTCTGACCAACACTTCAGCATCTCTGGTTGGATTCGCCCCGACGGCAGAAATAGCTTAGCGTTTACATCAATGAATCAGATCGCCTGTATTTTCGTTAGTCAGACCTCATTAATACAATAGGATCCTTATGAACAATTTAGCTCAGAATAGCTTCTAAGTGATCTCTGCTCATTTTTTAAGTGAACATCCTTTGATTCGCGGCTCTGCGGTATAGCTCTCGGACTTTAATCTCGCAATGGAGTAAATCAATCACTCTGATCTCACTGGGTGGCTTTTGTGTTCCTTGAGCTACTTCATCTATTCTCTTCCCCTCTCTCTTCATCCTTATCGACTGCTTTTCTCCAGTGGTGATGGATTTCGGTCGCTCTGATTACTTTTGCACTTTATATGGCTTTCATCCTTCTCAATCTGTCACTGACATCTCGCTTTGCCAAACAGGTTTGGTTTGAAACCGCACAATGAGTGGAAGGGATGGCAATAAAACACACACTATCACACATCCACAAGTAATGACAAAAAATACCTGAAGAGAGCAATGCGTTAGCATCCCCATTCATCTCAATGGCAGTTTCAGTCATTCGTGCTCTGAAGTGGTGATGAAATTGGGTGCTGGTAAATATGATAATATAATGATATATTTGAGGTTTTAATGTTATTTGCATACAATTTATACAGTCAGAAAGCACAACTACTTTTTAATGGTCCTTAATTGATAATGGTGCTCTTTGTAGACATGATCACATCTGTTGTTGTTTTTTTGTTTTTTTTACTTTTTTGAAATCATTTGAATTTGAACTGCAATCAAAGATTTCGAATCATTTGGAAAGATTTTTAAATGTATTTTTAGTGAAATCTTTTGTGCTCAGCAAAGATGTATTTATTTGTTAAAATAAGACACAGTTAAACAGAAATATTGTGAAAAGTTATTACAATTTCAAAGAACTTTTTAATATTTGAATACATTTTAAAATGTAATTTATTCCTGTGATCAACGCTGAATTTTCAGCATCATGGCTCCAGTCTTCAGTGTCACATGATCGTCCAGAAATCATTTGAATATGCTGATTTGCTGCTCAAGAAACATTTCAGATTTTTTTGCAATGTTGAAAACAGTTTTGTGGCAACAGACATCTATAGTAGTTATGACTTGAACCTTTTTCTTCATAGCAAGTAGTAAGTGATGCTCACTTTCCAGTGGAATTCAATCTTAATATACCCAAAAAGAATGTGAAAACGCTAACAGCTAACACCTAACCGCTAAGTGTTTTTCCACATGGGTCCAGGCATCTTCATGCGATCCTACAATCAAACGACATACCCAAGCCCTCCGCATAAGCCAACGGATTTGCACGAACATTTCCGCAGAAGTAAGACACTTAGCAAACAAAAGGGTTGTGGAGATTCTTAGCCTGAGAGAGATGCTAATCTGAAACAGATGCTCCCAACTGGCTGGTACACACAATTCCAAAGCATCATATTGTTAAGACCATTTGTTTCATAAGCAGTTCAGTTCAATGGGCTTTGATATTTGGTAGTTTTCTGTTAAACTGAGAAGTCACCGCACAGGTAAGTGATTGAATGTCTTAGATGAACAGCAGTGGGAATCATTGAGTTTATCTCTGTATGACACCAATTCACACCTTCGTGCTCATTTCGAATGTTTACCCTGAAGGCTGTAGTCAAACTCTCTTACACTAACTGGTCTGCATCTATCTGCTCTGTGTTGAGAGTGTTGTCTTGTCGATGCATGAGAAGACTAACACTCTGCCTTGTTGCTCTCTGTACGAAAGTCAACGAAACTGATTTAACACCATGTTAAACATCATATTGGACTGCTCAGACTCAACTAGTTTGATGGTTAAAGGGGCTCTAAACCAGCTTAAACCAACTGCAATCAGTACACAACTCTTTATGAACTCAGTTGCTCCGGTAGCCTTATAAAAGGGTCATTTTGAGTACTAGGGCAACTAAAAACTAATTTGACTGGCCAGGGTGTTTTTTTTCTTGGAAGACTAAGCAGTGTTTTGTGTGTGTGTGTGTGTGTGTATGCAGAGGAAAGAAGTACCCCTCATCAGCCACTGCAGCCAGAGCTGTTACCCAATGGTAAATATGACCATTTCTTTAGCTTGATTCCTATTGGCTACTTCTTTCAATAGTGGGCGTGGTTATGCTGGAACTCTTACTAACCTTTATCGCACCAGTTGCACCAATTCTTGGCTAATTTCTCCATTCTGACAAGCCAGGGGATCAGCATAATGCAATTTACCTCCCAATAGTTTACCCTATGGTAAATATGTCAGTTTCTTTAGCTTGTTTCCTTTTGGCTACTTCCCTTAATAATAGGCGTGGATATGCTAGAATGCCTACTAACCTTTATCACAGCAATTTCAACATTTGCACCAATTATTAGCTAACTTCTCATATCTGGCAAGTCAGGAGATCATCACAAAGCAAATTACCCCAATTAATATGGTTATCCAAAGGTGAATAAGTCAGTTTCTCAAGCTTGCTTTATATTGGTTCTTCTTTCAATGGTGTGTGTGGTTATGCTGAAACTGTTGCTAACCGTTATTACACCAATTTCAACATTTTCACCAATTATTGACCAACTTCTTCATTCTTGCAAGTCAGGAGGCCGCCACAATGTCAATTTACCCCCATTAAAGCGGTTTACCCAATGGTGAATAATAATACTTCTCCTGTTTAATTCCTATTAGCTGCGTCTTTTCTTAGTGGATGTGGTTATTCTGGAACCCTTACTAAACTTTATTGGATTAATTCTTGGAGATCACCACAATGCCATTTTCTCCCATTTAAATGGGCATAGTTATCCAGGATGTCTTACTAACTTTTATTGCACCAATTTCAACATTTGCAACAATTCTTGGCAAATTAAAACAAATAAAAAGTAAGGAGATAAACAAAATGCAATTGACCTCCATTAAAATGGTTTAGAAATTTGGAAAATAAGTCAGTTTCCTTAGCTTGCTTTCTATTAGCTACATCTTTTAGTTGTGATTGTGGTCTTGCTAGAAACTTTATTACATCAGTTTCACCAGTTGCACCAATTCTTGCCCAATTTATTTATCCTGACAAGTCAAGAGATTGCTACAATGCAATTTACCCCAATTAAGATGGTTAACCTAATGGTAAATAAGTCATTTTCTTTAGCTTGCTTCATATTGGCTGCTTCTTTCAATAGTGGGTGTGGTTATGCTGAAACTTTTACTAACCATTATTGTACCAATTCTTGGCCAGTCTATCCATTCTGGCAAGTCCGGAGATCATCACAATGCCATTTACTCCCATTAAAATAGTTTACAATTTTGAAAACAAGTCTGTTTCTTTAGCTTGCTTTCTATTGCTTACTTCTTTTAGTCGTGGACGTGGTAATGCTGGAATTCGTACTACTGTAACCTTCATCACACCAAATTCAACATTTGTACCAGTTCTAGGCAAATTTCTTCATTCTGGTAATTCAGGAGATCACCGCAATGCAATTTACTGTACCCCTATTAAAATGGTTTTCCCCTTGAATTGTCTGAATGAAACTTTACTTGCAACATTTTCACTGGAAACCACGCATTCTCTAAGCAAGCAAGTTTAATGATGTTTTAACAATGAAGTCTCTGCTTTGCAAAATGGGTCAGATTTGTCCCAAGACTGTGACCTGGGATAAATTTTTGCAATGGAATTCAATTCGACTTGCTATAACATGTCACTGTACTTTGTTTTTCAAAGTGCCTCACGCATGACTTCAAATTGTGAAAGCGTTTGGTTTTGGGTGCACAGTCTGCACACTTTTGATTGCACAAAGCTCTGAGACTATAAATGAGACTCATCGGTTTGGCACTAAATCTGCATTCTGACTATTGGTAAAATGCACTTGTCTTGGGATTTTGTTTATTCGGCCTGAAATAAGCACACAGCAAATACACCAATGTCCAGCTTTTGTCCCAGTACCAACAACTCGTCTCACTTTGTTTCTCTTTCTGTCAGCTCATACTATTTTCTCACCTTGGAAAGCATTGGTGTTTTTGAAAAACAAGCTTGTTTGCATGTCAACCTGTTAACATCAGAGCAGATTTAATGAGGACCGATGTGTTTGGTTAAGGATTGGGAGAGACCAGTGCCAACAGCTGTCATATTTACCAAATAGCTCTACCTCTGGCGGCATGTTCCCAACTTGTTGCAACCCTTATAGTAACTAATTGTGCCAACATTTACAATTGTGAGTGGATTCCTGAGCACTAGCGGAATGTCGGTGGATGGTTTTGCTTAAGTAAGGTGAAACGTCCAATTACAGTGATGGCGGTACAAACATGCCAGAGGGTCTGGGGTTTACATGTATTATTGGACAAAACACACATGCAAATCAGACTGAGACTTTCTTTTCTTAACAGCTGTCTTTTTTGGTTAAATTTTCAAGGGCAGGCAAGAACAAGGGCAGGTGAGATGATCCAATCTCCTGGGAAGCCATTAGACAACCTAATTGCAGTTAATTGAGAGCAGTCTAGAATTTTGCCTCGGTAGAAAATCCTTCTCCCTGAATTTTCCTTGGAGGTGGTTTTACATTAGCAACGGGCCTGCTGGGTACTAGTTAATGAGTGCATTTTCCCACTCTTAACATTAACTCCTCTCAAAGAGTGTCGCATGGAGAGAGTTTATGGAGATAATGGTTGCATTAAGTGTTGGGATGTGACCAAAGCCGAGTTGTTCACTTGAGTGTTTCTGACACAAGTGCAAAGGGGTTTGAACAGGTCTCGGCATGCACAGGTGCCTCAGAAACCAGCCGCTGCTTCGTCTGTGTTGCCTGAGGACAGTGTTAGATGCTTGATGTTTGAAGTGCATGTTTGAAGTCTGCAGAGAAGGTCTTAACATAGTTTATTTGTAGCTCTCTCCTGCAAGAGGGGCCTGATATCTTTGGCAACAGACATCAGTCTGAAGCTACTGTAAAGATGGAATTATAATTGTATCTCGATGAGGTCTGCTAAATTTTTATTTTTATATTTTATCAAGAGCATTTAGATGGTGCTTATGCATGAAAAACATGCTGTTGTAATGTTTGAGTTGCCCTGAAAACCTTCCCAGTATTTGCTAATCTGCTTCTTAGTGGTTACAAGGCAGTTAAAATAAAAACAGAGTTATTCTGCTTTAAGATAATTTATTGATTATATATATATATATATATATATATATATATATATATATATATATATATATATATATATATATATATATATATATATATATATATATATATAATTTACATTTAATTTAAATATTTTTTTTTATTTGTGTAATATTTTATTTTAATAGTATTAAAATATGAGACCATGAGTTGTGTGTAGTTATTTTATGGAAAACTGATCAAAGTGATTTGATATATTTTTCATATTTTATATTTATTAATGTTTATATTTAAATATTATGTATGTATTGATGGATGGATGTAAAAATATTATATATATTTTTTCAATATTGTGTATATGTTTTTTAGAGCATTAGTGTTCATTAATAATTTCATGGTAAAACTGATTACAGTGATTTACTGCAAGATATTCTGCACAACTCACAAATCTTTATTGTTATTTTTTTATATATATAGTTTTTATATTTCATATTATTTTAATTTTAAAGTATTAACATGTACAGTTGTTTTAATGTAAGCTGTTTTAATTCAGTTGAATCATGTAGTTAAACAGATTAGAGTGATTTACTTTGACTGTTGAACTGATGTCATTCAGCGTACGCTTGACCCGTGAAAGAGGACTCCTTCAGACAGTCGGCTGAATAACGCCAGAGTTTGGTTTGATGGTTAACTCTGCTCACTGCACGGATCATTAGCGTTCAGTGGAAAGCGTGCTTCAGTAAGCTCACAGGTGTCTCCCAGTGAATCAGACACCGCTTATCATCTCCTCTATCAAAAGATTATATTTATATCCACTCACACAGCTGAATCAAATCTTTTCAGATGAGAGAATTTCCCCTCACAAAGGCGAGTGTTTTGTGTGTGAGCGTGTTCCAGCTCTCAAAGCCGTAGTTGTCAAGCATTATAATCAGAGATTGATGCAGTTTGTGAATCTCGAAGCGTGTTGTGACACAGATCTGCACCCTGGCACACACCTCCAACATCTCGCTCACTCTCAGTCTCTTTTAGAAAGTTGTTCTGATGAATGCTAGCAGAGCTCTGTGACAAACCCTTATTCATGACAGTTATTGTGCTTAGATTATTAAGTGAGCAGTATAAGGAAAGAAAACATCTTTTTATTTATAAATATATCACCATACAGTCAATTTAAATGTTTAAGGTTTTTTGCATGTATTGTGACAATGGCAAGCACTAATAAATGAATAATAATAAATATAACAATAAAAAAAACAACATTATGTATGTATTTACTTACTACACTAAATTCTAAAACTACCAAGTAGAATCAGTAATAATAATAATAGTAATAAATAATTATCATTATAACTATTATTAATCTATTTCTATATAAGCATGATATATAATAGATTTTATATAACTATAGATGATTGTTTTAGTTGTCTGTGTATTAATACAATTAATATAAATAAAATAATTCAATAAAATTTAAAAAATAATGTTTAATTATTTATTTATTTATTATTACTAATAATAACGCAATTAAATAAAATAATAATATTATTTAATCATGTTTATTTATTTATCAGCGTCAGTGTATATAATAGGGTTTTTATTGTTGTTCTTCGAGCATTATCTTTGTTGATTACCCCAAACCCTGAAAGTAGCAAATAAATATATGTATTTTTGTTGTTGTCAATGTAATTGTTATAATTAATTGTTATTGTTGTTGTTATTGTTTTTATTAATTATTGTTATTGTTGTTAGCATTTAAAGGGGTCATATATTTGTACAAAGTGACTGAAAGACATTTTTTTTAATGAGAGTTGATGATTTCAGACTTGAAAAGTTTAACAAAGTTTAAGTTTATGTATATTTGAAACGCAGTGTCATGGTCAATGTGTGCTGCTTAACAGATGCTTTAGCTGAACGCTGAACTCTAACCCCACTGTTGGGCAACGCTCATACACTCAATAACAAAGTGTTCGACAGGCGTTTGCTGCTCGCTTGCATGCACTGTGATCCAGACCAAACTAATCAAAGCTGTCCAGAGTGTGCAAGATGAGATGTTCTTTTGGTTTAATATGCACATATGCTGTATGTTAAGCTGTTCCTGTTCTGACTGCTGCTCTGTGTGTTTGTGTGTGTGTGTGTGTGTGTGTGTGTGTGTGTGTGTGTGTGTGTGTGTGTGTGTGTGTGTGTGTGTGTGTTTTCAGAGACGTGTGCAGTTAATAACGGAGGCTGTGACAGCACGTGTCATGATGCCGTGACTGGAGTTCGCTGCAGCTGCCCGGTGGGATTCACCTTACAGCCGGACCGCAAGACCTGCAAAGGTATGATCATCCTCTGATGTCACAGACAAATCTAAATGTCCTAATGAGGAGCGACATGCATTCTTCTGTTCTAGTTAAAAGAGAAAATGATGCATGAAGCGATAAAACCCCAGCAGATTATAAGACAGGTTTTGAGGGGTCGATGAGAAAAATGTAGTTTAACATGAAAGATATCAAGATGGATAGATAGATGGATAGATATGCAGATAGACTGATGAAGGAATGGAGTCAGAAGGATAAATTATGGATGGATGGATGGACACAGATGGATAGATTGAACAATGGATGGAAGAATGGATGATGATGGATGTACAGACATACAAATGGATAGATGGAAGAATGGATGGAGGAATGGAGGAAGGGATGGATAGTCGAATGGATAAATTAATAGATGGACGGATGGACAGATGGATGGATGGATGGATGGACAGACATACATATGGATAGATGGAAGGATGATTAATGAAAGTATGGATGTATAGTCGAATGGACACATGGATGGATGGATGATGGATGGATGGAAGAATTGATGGATAGATGAATGAATGAATGGATGGACATACGAATCGAAAGATGGAATTATAGATTATTGGAGCAATGGATGGATAGTCAAATGGATAAATGGATAGATGGACAGATGGAAGAATGATGGATGGATGGATGGTTGAATTGGCGGATGATGGGTGGAAAGTTGGATGGATGGACGGACAGACAGATGGATAGAAGAATGGATGATGGTTGGATGAGTGGATATATGGGTTGATGGACAGATGGATGGATGGATGTTGGATGTACAGATGGAAGGATGGACAGATGGATGATGGATGATAGAGTAAGGTCATAGATAGAAATGTAGTTTAGGTAGGAATGGAGTCAAAAGGATAAATTAATAGATGGATGGATGGATGGACACAGATGGATAGATTGAACGATGGATGGAATGATGGATGGAAGAATGGATGATGATGGATGTACAGACATACAAATCAATAGATGGAAGAATGGATGGAGGAATGGATGGATAGTCGAATGTATAAATTAATAGATGGATGGATGGACGGATGGACAGATGGATGGATGGATGATGGATGGCTGGACAGACATACAATATGGATAGATGGTACGATGATTAATGGAAGAATGGATGGATAGTCGAATGGACGGATGGATAGATGGATGGATGGAAGAATTGATGATGGATGGATGGTTGGATGAATGAATGGATGGACATACGAATGTATGGATGGAATGATAGTCAAATGGATAGATGGACAGATGGAAGGATGATGGATGGATGGATGGATGGTTGGATTGGCGGATGATGAGTGGAAAGATGGATGATGGATGGATGGATAGATGGATGGACAGACAGACAGACAGACAGATGGATGGATAGAAGAATGGATGATGGATGGATGAGTGGAAATATGGGTTGATGTACAGATGGAAGGATGGACAGATGATAGAGTAAGGTCGATAGATAGATAGATAGATAGATAGATAGATAGATAGATAGATAGATAGATAGATAGATAGATAGATAGAGGAGCAGTGAGGTTCAATGGGCAGAGGAAATATTTCTCATCATATTACTTTGCAGAAATGCCGTTTCACAGCAAGGTTTCATCATCAGTCCTGGAGCTTTCAGCAGATTTTGAATTCACTGACAAGAAATCGGAAAACTCCCACTCAGACTCATTATTGCATGCCGTCATTTCTGAATTACCGTAATTATGAGTTCTCAACTTGTAAACAGCGTTCACGTCTTTGAAGATCTCATAATTACAAGTTGGGAACGTTTCATGAAAGCTCAGAGTTCTCCAATGTGACCATCTGACGTCACGTAAAAACCACCAAACGCTTCGGCGGTTAGCAAACCTACACCTCTATTTCTTGTTTATTTACTGTACAGGATTAATTATTATTTATTTCCTTAAAATAAACAATTCTTAATTCTTCTTTGTTGATATATAGGTATAATATATAGGTTTGTATTTGTACAAATTTAAATAAATTTTATTATTTTTTTCTTTTCTTTTTCTTTTCTGTGTCTACTGTGGGTGATGCAAAATTATCGGTATTTTAGTTACATTTAAGGCACCTATTGCTGCTAGGATTTAAGCAGAGTTTGTTTTTTACAAAATGACATACAGTCTGATCATTTTTACGTTTTTTTTTTTATACGGTTCCTCAATTTCTATAAAAAATTATTTTGTTTTCTTTTTGTTTCTGTAAGTGGTCCTCCAAAATTTTCAGCCACCTCGATGAAATTTCCATAATCGTAGCTTGATCTCGTAGCCCAGAAAAATGTCAGAAAAGTGTATATAAATCAACGACTGTTTTTAAGAAAGTAAAGAAGCATGAAAAATAGACGAGGGAGCACGAAAGGGTTTAACGAAGAATAAAAGTGTTTCCGAAAGGGTGAAGAGCCACTGGAAGTGCAGACTTGTGGGTTCGTGCGGCCAAGACTGGGAGCCTGCGTCGCCTCTAGCGCTCATAACGTTACGCTAACAAGAGCGATAAAAGAACATTGAGTTTTATTAGTTCTGCTGTAGAGGAAACAAAGAAAAACATCCCCAGACAGCACTGGCACGAGAAGACGTGGAGCCTCCTTCGGGCCCAGAGCGAGCGTTTCTTCTGCTCCTAATGCCGTTATTTTCTCCAGATGATGCAGCCTCTCTCTGAGATGAACGCCTCATTTACTCAGATGATTCAGTCGTAATCAGAAACATCCCGTGCAGCTCAATCAAAGCCAGTGGAAAGCAGGACAAGCTGATGATATATTGATCCCTGATTCCGAGAGAACAGGCCTGAGGAGACGTGATCCTGGAAGACTTCCTCCTGACGGAGTCCCACATTCACTCCGTGTGTGTCCGTCACAATCCAGTCGTCCTCTCTCATTTGCTCTTTCTCTTATTCTCTCCTCATTTCTTGTCTGCGTGCCTCAGTTTCTCACTTCTCTTCTTTGATTCCTGTAGCTCAAATGATAAGGGATCTGTGCTAGCAACGCCGAGGTCATGGGTTCAACTCCCAGGGTATACAACAACTGATATAACCCTGATTCAATGGAAATCACTTTGGATAAAAGCATCTGCAAACTGTGTACATGTAATCGTTTTAGATTTTAGAGGAGTGCTTAAGAAATATCACTGTTTAATATCACAGACTTAACATTTGGACTCAAATACGTTGCTTCAGAAAATAAAGGCATTTTCTGGCACCTGAAAGGAAATGAACTATATTTAAGACGCTTAAGGCTCCCAGGATTCAAGCAGAGTCTGCCTTTTTCCAAATGACGAACAGTCTGATTATGTTTAATTAAGTCTGCGGTCGAGGTGGATTCGTAGGTGAAATTAATTGGAAGAAAAGTGTGTTTAATTTTCTGATGACACAAAATTACTTTTAATAGTTGGTTCTTAAATATGAAGAGCTAAATGATGTGATTATGTGAGTAAGTTATTTTATGTAATTTATTATTCTGACTCTACACATTGAAAGCTTTTTTTTTTTTTTAAATCGAAGAAACTAAGAATTATTTGATTTGATTTGTCTTTCATTTGTATGCATTTCTATAGTTTCTATAAAAAAAATTACATTTTATTTTTTTTCTATGAATAACTCCCAAAAAATTAGATTTAAGTCTTTTGTATGCATTCACTATTTTGTTATTTTTTTATGTTTAAACTGACAGTTTTTTTTTTTTTTAGTGAAATGTTTTTAATGTTGTAAGGTTCCCCAAATTGTGTAAAAAAATATTTTTCCACCCTCTCTTGTTCTGATTCGAACAGTAAGCTGATATTTTAAGCCCAGATAAATCTGTCATATTTACGGTCAGTCACCCCTTTTACCTTTTGATTATTTGACGTGAATCCACCGCTGCTGGTTTGAATCACGGTGAGCTGAAGGGAACAGCGCTAATCCAGTGCATGTGTATCTGCTCAAACTCTCTCTCTCTCTCTCTCTTTCGGGACAGACATTGACGAATGCCGCATGAACAACGGCGGGTGTGACCATGTGTGCAGAAACACGGTTGGCAGCTTTGAATGCAGCTGCAAGAAAGGATACAAACTTCTGACCAATGAGAGGACGTGCCAAGGTAAACTAACCAATGACAATATCTTCATGTTAAAGCATGCACCTGTACAGAACATTGACCAATCATATCATTGAAGGATGTTGGAAAACGAGACAAAAATGCAAATGAGGTTGTAGTGTGCTGGACTATTTCTATGGATACTGTGGTCCAGCTGGGTTTATTAGGTTAGTTCAGTCATCCCACCGGGAACATTTAAGGTAACACCAGTGTTAGAAACACACACCTCCAGTCCCTCGCTGGTGTTTGAAATGCTCTCATCGATTGACGCTGTTACACACAACAGGACTGGGAATATTTCTGGAAACATGGATTGATTTTAGTCTATTCGGTTTCTCACTATAGCATCCTGCTGATCTCATTAAAGCATCATTTCAATCACATCTGAACCAAACACTCATGATTAGCTTCCATAATGGGGTGTATTTTAGTTATAAAATATAAAAATGACATATTTTTTTGAGCTATATATATATGAGTGTGGGAATGGTCTGTGCTCAGCACTTTGGCCGAAGCGTGGGCATCTCCTCCTGTCTGCTAAAATGCCATAACCATTGTTGAAAGGAATGTCAAGTGATAAAATAATCCATGACCTTTTGCCCTCGTCTACAATAGACTCCAGAGCTGGAGAAAACAGAATAGTCTGGCTGCTTTATGCTGGAAGTTATTTTTCCTCATACTTAGTTTTAGGAGTTTGTTCAGTTACCTTTAGCAAGTCAAGTCACTTTTATTTATATAGACTTCATACAATACAGATTGTTTCAAAGCAGCTTCATAATGATAACCAGGGGAAAAGCAGAATCAATGATGGAAAGCTCCTCAAATATGAGATCCATTCAAATTCAGCTGTAAAGCAGCGCTAAAAAAAGACAGAAGTGTTATTATTCAGCTTAATTCTCATCCAGTAGTGTCAATGCTATCAAATCCATATTATTACTTAAGTATCTTAGAGTGCATGTGAAATTTTGTGCATTTATTATTCATTTTTACTTACATATTATTGATGAACTTTAAAGCATTTGAGATGTAAGACTCAAGGTCTGATTTGCAATGCAAATGTATTTTTGTATTGTTGTCCAGTACAAATATCTTAACTTTCTTAAATCAAGATATATATTTACTTGAGAAGAGAAAACAAGTACATTTTTCTCATGCCATCGGTTTAAAGCATTTATAGAATATGCATTATAAAAGTAGTTTTGATGAATTAATTGTGCCTTGTAATGCATTTTTAATGTATGATCTCATGAATAATTTTAACCTCACTTATATTATTTCAGAATTCTTATCTATTCGTTTAGAAGGTATAATGCATTAAAACACATGCCAAACAAACCTATAAAAATTATAATGCATTTTAACTACAATTATTTCTGAAAAGATTATGAATACCTTTATAATGCATTAAGCACGAAGGCTTTAATTAAAGTGTTACAGATATTTTTTTCTTGTCATTTTGCTTCTCATGTAAATGTATATTGCTTTAAGAATATTTAGATGTTTACAATAGAAAACAAGACAAAAGCATTTTTGCATTGTGAAAGCTCTCGATGAATGGCAAAGCATACACGGCATGCATAGAAACCCTTTTTGGTGCAGGAAAATGTACGACCTGTTGTGCATTTGCAAAATAATAATTCCTTCAGTCCTATAAATCAGACTGCAGTCGTCATGAGGAAACGAGACGCTGGCGCTGAGTGAGTGCTGAGGCTGAAGCGTGTAAACAGACTGTTTGCACTATCTGAGGATTAACAGCTTCAGTGTTCCCCTGCTGTCATCAGCCCACCGACGGGACGCGTCCTTCAACACCTCTCCCAAAGCCTGGAGACATTCCTGGCTCTCTTAAGAGCTTTCTGAGGTGTATTTAGGGGGAGGTGTTATCAGATCCCCAGTATTCTGGAGGTGGGAGTCACTGATAAAGCCTGTATCTCCACTCTAGAAACAGAGCGGCTGTCATTTCACTCTCACAATGCCATTGTTTTAAACTGTGAGATTAAGTGGGACCTGCATGCCTGGGTCTATAGGGGTGAAAAAGTCAGAATATCTCACTTGTTGTTTTGTTAGGGGCCATTTACTTTTGCTCATACTCAGGGTTGGGAGTTGTCAGCTCGTAACTCTCAAATCATGCCGAGACGTGTGCTATTATTTGTCTAAGTGATTGGACTTACGATTTATGTCAGGGAGATGATAAAACTGATGTAAAAATCCCACAGAATTGCACGGAAAAGAAGGCCCAAACCAAACCAAAATGAGCCAAGACATTTAATAATATCACTGGTTTGAGGCCACTTGCAATGTTGGGCGAAAACAAAACTGAGCTGAATAATGACACTGTTTGTTTTCTGAAGAACTGCTTAAAGCTGAATCGAATGAAGATACAAACAAGACTTGAGAAGCAAAATTACATGGAAAAAAATACATAAAAATAAATTACTTATAAGAAATTAAGGCACTCTACACTTAAAACAAGAAAAATGTTAGTTATTTTTAACAGGAAATAATGCAACAAGCTCGTAATCATGACTATAAGTTGGAAAAAGGATGTTTTCTGATAGCACCTGAAGACAGCAGAGAAATGCTTTCGCTCAACACAGTGGAGTGTATTGTTTTGTTAACTTGGTGGTTTATTATTTTGAGTCGTATGGGACGTGGTAACACGCGGCCCTCTCACAATATATTGCTGTACACATCCGTCTCTTTTGCCGCACAGAAATATTCACACAATCATGCAGCACGTATCAGAAGATCTGCACTCCGGCGCAGTTAGCGCTCACACTAAACGATCTATATATAACCAGGGACTGCTAAATTTACGATCACAGTAGTCAAACGAACCAGGCTTTGGGGGGGGTTTAAGATTGCCTAGTGTGAGCACACCCTAATTATTCTCTCTACCCGCACATCAAGTGTTGTCCCGCGCCGCACTCTGCTGCGATGGGTGCCACGATCATGCAGGTCTCTAATAGGAAGGTGTCTGTTATAATATTAAGATCGAGATTAATTTGTTTTTCTATAACAAACTATAAAATATTTTCTATAAAAATGCAGTGACAAATAGCTTGTTTTATATTTCATTTAATTACATTAATGTTATAAGATTTACAATAAATATTATTTTAATAAATAAATAAACTGCTACTATAAAAAATTAATACTACTGTAAAAAAAAAAAATCACCTTATTTGTTTAAAGTGTTTGCAAACCAAAATGTTATTACACTTTTGTTCGTATAGCAGTAGGCCTACTTTAAATGGAAAAAAGTGCACAATAATAATAATAATAATAATAATTCATTACATTTATATAGTGCTTTTCTAGGCACTCAAAGCGCTTTACAATACACTGCTTTTCAATGCATTATTACTTTTGTGCATAACAATGCGTTTAATCGCAGACAATCATGCGATTAATCACGATTTTAAAATGTAATCGTTAATATATATATACATATATATATATATACATAATATTAACATAGATTAATAAATGTATTGTTCCATGTTCGTTTGTGTACCGCTCGCAAACTTTATACAGATAGTCCAAGTCTTCTTCTCTTCCTTTAGTGTATCTCTGTGGAAGAATAACAGCGCCACATACTGGTCTGGTCATGTTTACTACATCATTTTGTGTCGGTTTTGTGGTTTCGTGTGGATGCAGATATTTGTTGAGACGAAGGGGGGAAAAATGTGGGTTCATGTGGGCCTAAGATACTTAACATTGAATAATATTATTGATTTGACGGCACTGACACTATCGTATGAAAACAAAACTTGATCTGAATTGAGCTGGATGACAATAACCAACGATAAAATGTTATTAAACTTGAACTGAGCTGAAGAACAACACTGTTGCATTCTGCAGAGCTGCTTTATAAATGAACTGAGTTTGTTTCATACCTAATGACCATTGCCTTGACACTGATGAACTAAATTACTGTAAAGCTGCTTTTGAAACAATATGTGTTGTATAAAGTGCTGCATAAATAAATATGACTTCACCCTAGCAACTGCATCATGGCAATGGATTGCATGGACAAGCACCACTCACTTATTCCTTAGAAAATCTTGTTTCTAATATAAATAACCCCTTTGAATTCTGCCCTCTCTGTTACTGTTCCAAGGTTTTTTCCTTTTTTTCTTCTTCACGGTACCCACTTAGCACAGAGAACTGAAATGTGCAATGAAAGAATGAGAGAATGCAGCGCTGCACGTACACACACCTGCTGTCAGAAGCGCATACTAACGCCCAAACACTCTAAAAATACACTTCATTGCATCTTAGCAGCCCAGCCTGACCTTCAAAAGAGTACTTTTTTATATTTAAAACCTGTTGTTTTAAATCTGAGGCAGGGTTATAATTGGCTAGTTGACAAATAACATTTAATTCTGCACTCTATTTAAGGTGCTGAAACTGGTCACAGTTTCTCTTTTCCATTTATTTCCAGTCACCTTTTTGGTGACAACCTATCAAAATTCTGGACACTTTTACAATAAGAAAAAAGCTTAGAATAGCTTTAGATGAAATATAGCATGTCACTCTGACAGCCCAAAAGTCCATGCACTGCAAAAAAAACAGATTTTCCTGTATTTCTGTAACACTCTGCAGTACAAATATTAAACATTCTTAAATCTAGATACATTTACTTGAGAAGCAAAAGTACTTAAAATTATTGTCATTTTTTATTAAAATTATGTCACTTTATAGTTAAATCAAGAATATCTGCCAATGGGGTCAGGAAACATCAATTACATTTTTTGACCTCATTGGCAGATTTTTCAGCATACGGTCACTTAATTTTGACACATTTTTCAGAAAACAACACTGTTCTTTTTTTTGCCTCTCAAGAACTTGTATCTCAGTTTAACCCCTGGTGCTGCTTTTTGAGCACGGACCTGAAAATACAATTTCCAGCTAAAACTGGTCACATCTTGATTCCTAAAAAAAATTTTCAAAAGAAGACACTTGCAATAAAAAAAAAAATATATATATAATATATATATATATATACAAGTGTAAATGAAAAATGCACCAATAGTAGATGATATGAAATATATATATATATATATATTCAACTATAAACACGTTTATTCATACCAAATTTGAGGTAGATAATGCAAATATTGAGCTTTCAGTAAGGTTTTGTTTTGGGCGCAGTACCAAACATTTGGTAGCAATTTTTGCACCAGATTTTTCAAATAGTTATTAGTATCTTGGCAAAATATTGTCCTATCCTAACAAACTGTACATGAATGGAAAGCTTATTTATTTAGCTTTGGTGTCCTATACAAATCTCAATTTTAAAAACTTGACCTTTATGACTGGTTTTATGGTCCAGGGTCACATTTAGCCCACACAACCACATACACACTGCAAGGCATTGATTCAGCGAGGTGGCAGTAGGTTCTCCTGGGTTATATGGTACCATAATGTCCACAGCAGGTCCTCCAGTTCCTGTAAATTATGGGGATTTGGTGATAGCACAAACCTACTTCTCAGTTTGGTGAATTTGGAGGCCAAGGCATTAACAAAAATCCACTATCATGTTCCTCGAACCTCTCCTTGATGATTCTGGCAGCATTATCCTGCTTATAATAGTTATCACCGGCAAGGAACACTGTAGCCGCAAATCGGTGCATCTGGTCTGCAACGTTCGGATGCCTGACAGCTGTCAGGGAGTGTGATGTTGGGATAATGGGGCCTAAAGTGTCCCAAGAAAACATCGCCCACAGAATAACACCACCTGTGTCTGCACCACAGAGCATCCAGGTGCCATAGCCTCTGTTGGTATTCAGTATATCTGTGCTCAGCCATTGATGTGATGCAGCAGGAATCTTGATTCGTCACACCAGGCCACTTTCTTCTAATCATCCACGGCTCAGTCTCAATGATCTTGGGCCCCATAATGGTCGCTTTAAACAATGGCTGCATGACGGTTCGTCGTTTGGCTATTCGTGCACCACTTTTGTCACACACACTACAGCAGCACATAAATAACCTACAAGGTGTGCCATTTCCAAGATCAACGTTTCGAGGTGCCATGCCAACTCAATTTTTCCTTTATTAAACTGATAAATTGTCAGCTTGATTTTTCATTTTATTTTATGTGTGTGTGTAAGTGAGTGTTTTATATAGCAAATGCCAAAAATCTTTAACAAGTTTCAAACCATTTCAATGAATTAAAAAAAAATGTTTAATCAAAAATGAGCAAACAGCACCAGAGGGTTATGAATGTTCAAATGTTTGTACTTGAAAACAAGACGAAAACACTGAGATAGAACATCATTTTTCCAGTCTGCTGGTTGTTTTGCCTTTAGTTACCTTCGGAAAAGAAATGAAATCTGGCTTTTTACACTAAATCCAGGCAGTGTTGAGCCTCATGGGTATCAGAGGATGCATGTTGGGTTATTCATTGTTGTCTCTGGAGTCTAAAAAGTCCTTCAGTGTTATTCTCCTGCTGAGACGTTGAGTGATATCTCCCCCACTGCACTCACATCCAATCCCAGAACTGATGCTCACCAAAGACCAGAAACAGTGCAGACATCAGCAGGGTGATTTGTTAGACTGAACAAGAGTTTCTGGGGCATGTATTGATTGTGTAACCTTCATTTATGGAGCTGCTTCTTGATGCCACACTTGGAGGTAACCCGAGGAAGATGTGGCCTGAACTTATCTACAAAAAGTCTAAAAGCTTGTTAATAAGCTCTTTCACATACAAACTGTGAAAAAAAGTACAATGAGAATCAGTAGGGTCAAAAACGTGAAACAAAAATTAGAAGATGTGGTGAAAAAATTTGAGGCTGAAATACGAGCTGGACATTTTTGTTCCCATGTGATTCCCCGAAACAGAGATGAGGTGTACAGGGAACTTCTGCAGTAATGAGTGAGGTGGCAGTCAACAGAATCCAGAGGCCGACCCGAAACGGTCTTATGTTACGACACATTCCGTAATACGGCAGACGGGGGAGCGTTTAAGGCTAAATCATTTCCATATGTCCCGAGGAAATAAGGATGAGGGGTTTAAATACCTCGGCTCTAGCCAGGTAATGTGTGTTAATGAACAGCAGAAGGTCTATTAAGACCTAATTGGGGTTTCCACTGAAATGCTTGACGTCAGATGAAGCACCACATGGTAATGTTCATTGTGGCTACCGGCTTTCCACACTACAGTGTGAATTCAATAGTTGTCATATGAATAACAGTGTTTGTGTTTCCTGTTTCTGCAGATATAGATGAGTGTTCATTTGACCGGGCATGTGACCACACATGCGTGAACTCACCTGGAAGTTTCCAGTGCTACTGCCACAAAGGTTACGTCCTCTACGGCGTGGCTCACTGTGGAGGTAAGCCATGCATTATGGGAGTTTCTGTGTTACAAGAACAATGTCCATTTCCTCTGCAGTAAAGAAACATCTAATAGAAAACTCATGTTGGTAAACCCACTAGCTCTTCTTGGTAGGACCTTGGGCAAACACATCCAATGAAAACTGAGACTTTCCTATATAAATGCTCTCCAGTTTCCTCTGGCTGCAGTCGGGACCCTAAACAAATCTGTTAAGGTTTTTCTCCACCTTATTTTGCAACCAAGCTCTTTTCTTTGAATGTGCGAGACTTCCGATTCACTATCTGCTATAGAAGCACAGTAAATGATACAAAGCTACTAAAAGTGAATGACAGTGGAAGCCTTGCAGATTTAAGTAACATATGGGCTTATGTTATGATAGATTAGGCACTAGCTGATGTTTCAGGCTTATCTTTGAAATAATGGGTACTTGTTACTTTTGGATGTCCAGGAAAGTCTTATGAAAGTCTTGTAATTATATAAGCAATTTCAGATAAACCCAGTGCTAAAAGTCATGGTTATCTTGTCAGTCAGATGGTTTCTTCCCGTCCAAGCTGCATCAGTGAATCTTGTTTCAGGGCTGATTGAGCAGATGAGGACTCATTTAGTGATGGATGTGTCTAACTATTGTTGAGAGGGCCAGAAATAATGACTGTATCTCTGTGTCCGTTAGCACTAAGATAACACCCAGATTTATGGAGTTCTCTCTTTTGTTTCCAGAGAATGGTCATCGGTTTCCCATTGATAGGTTATCAGCGGGGAAATGGAAGTTAAAAACCCCTGATATACTCAGAGCGATGTATTTTATTTTTTTGTTCTTTGCTCAGGGATAGAAAGAAGTTTGAAATACCTTTGCAGTGGTTAACTTTATAACTTTCATTTCTGCTATAAAGCAGCTCTCCAGCGTGTTCATGTGTTTACTTGTGGCTGACCTCGATGGACTTAACAGAAGAAATGAACCGGAGAAGATTTCCAGAGCACCACATCATCAGCGTGGACCAATGGTGTTTTGATGGCGTTTACCGTTCGCCAAACTGTTTTGAACTCCTTAAACAAACTGATTTTGTTCTAAAATAAGTCACAACAGTTTGTTCTTCAGTTTTGCTTTAAGTATATCAGGGCCTTAAAGCTGCAAAAAGCCTTGGGTTGGAATTGATTGTTGTAGGGTTTACAGTCCAAGAACGTCTAAACTTTTTGGTTTAGGTCTTCCTCTATTCAAGTAGATTGGAGTTATACCTGCACAACTTGAAAGCAGCTGCCTGAGTGTGTCATCAAGTGGACTTGACTATTAAAAGGGACTTTGACCAAAGTCTATAACTACAAGAGGTTAACAGAAGTGTCAATCTAACACTGGTTTTCTCTTCCCCCATCCCCTTCCATGCTCTTTAGATTAATGAAGGCTCGGGATCAGGGAAAGGAAATGTGAAAGTCAAAGGTTTAGCCTGGAGCCGGTTCAAATCTGATGGGGAACAAAAGAACGACAAAGACAAGGAAAACCCGACTAGCCTAGCAAGCGAGCTCTGTATTCCTTAAAGAAACAAAAAAAAACCCTGCTCTCCCACTATTCAGAAAATTTATGTTGAAACACATTTTGTCTTTGTCTCTGTTTTTAATCCACTCGTTTTGTCTCTTGTTTGGCTTTGGTTTTCTGTTTTCTATTTTTTTTCCTCTGCTGGTTTTGTTCCAGTGTTGGGGAGTAACTAACTAAAAGTACTGATGATGCTAACCTGTCTAATTTGTTAACTTAGCTTTTAATCCATGTTAGATTCACTTGTCACAATGGAAATTGAAAGTTGATTTTATGTGAATTGCATTGTTGGACGAAGCGAAGGTTTTCATCAGTTGAATGTCCATATTTATGTCCTTTATAACAAACATAAATCATTTATAATCATCTGCTATGTTTTATAGATATTGATGAGTGCAGCATTAATCGGGGTGGCTGTAAATTCGGATGCGTGAACACTCTGGGCAGTTATGAGTGTACCTGCCCTCCTGGTTACAAACTGCACTGGAACAGGAAGGACTGTGTCGGTATGTGGACAAGAGGGCCACCTAGAGGCCATTCGGATGACACTAAAATATTATGATTCAAACCCAAATGCCAAAAACTGCTTATTTGATAAATTATAGATTTGTATTAGTTGATTTTCTTTTAGATCCAAACACTTTTGATGCATATTAACATAATTCAGTGTACTTTCTTGGAGTTAAACTTACAATTTCTGCACAGAGATCGTGAAATGTACATCCAATCTGGTCGCCCCCAAAGCCACCCTTACTTGCAGTAAGACTGGGAAAAAAGAGAGCTGCTCTCTCACGTGTGCATCCAAAGCACATTACCTATCAGGTACAAACCATTACCCTCCCAATTACTTAATTTAACGAGCTTGTGCAGTCAACTCTAATGCTGGTGATCGATTTTCATTTTACGTTCCACAGAATCAGACAACAGCTATTCTGTCAGCTGTGGAATACCCATCCTACGAGGTAAATCTCAGAGCAGATTAAATGCAAGCAGCGTCCAGAGCTGCATAGGTAAGATCATACATGCGTCCCAACATCTTCCTCATCTCACAGGCAGTAGAATCAAGTTTTTTTAATTTTTATTTTCACAAAAAGGGTATTCAAGTCATAACTGAGGAGTAGGTCAGTCAAGACTTGAATCTTGGCGACTAATGGTGTGCACTTTCCACAAATATGGTAGACCTTGACCATTTTACCATTGCAAGTTTCCTTACAGGTAATCTCATTAGAGGGAATCTCATTTTTGTAGTGAGATATGTTACAGAAACCATTAAGCATATTAACTATAGACTAACATTTGGACATATACTAGCAAGTCTGTTACCCATTTTAGCATAGTGTTTATTATTTATCCTAATTTATTTATCAAAGTTTTAGTATGAAGGATTCCACATATAAACTAATAGAAAATCAAACAGATCATATATTATTAGGGCCCAAGCCACTAAGGAACACAGTCAGAAAACTTGATTTATATCTCACACATACTTGCACATATTCATATGAAACTCGGTACACTCACTGAGTCGAACAACTTTCTCACTTTTCGCATGTTATAGGTTCTGCCCAACAGGAAGTTGGTTATTCAGGGCTGTGTAAAAAGATCATGCTGTGGAGTTTGATATACTTGTCTTTTTATTTATTTTTTTACCCGATTGCCACCCAACTCAGTGAACTTGATCTCAAGTAGAGAAAGAAAACATTTCAGTGGTTTGTTCATGAAGATGAAGACTAAGCTGTAATGCAGGCAAAAATAATTAACCTGCTTAAAGATCAATTAAATAATTTAAAGATGCTTATAAATAATTTAAGGTTTGATAACACTTTACAATAATGGCTCATTTGTTAACTAGTAAATGCATTAACTGACAAGAACTATCAATGAACAGTATAATTTTACAGCATTTATTAATGGTTGCTCATGTTAGATAATCAGAATGCATTAATTTCAATTCACTTTGCATTAATTAATGTTAACAGATAAAATTGTATTACTTAACTTATTACTAACATTAATAAATGCTTTATAATTATTGTTCATATTAATTTATATAGTTAAGTTTAATAACTGAAACCTTATTGTAAAGTATTGCCAAAGTTTTATATTTTGTTGTGTGTGTATGTGTGTGTCTCTTGATGGATTGGATTAACCCTTTCATTGCTGTATTCATTAAAACCATTCTCCAGAAGTTACCTGGGTGGCGTTTGCGCTGATGGCTTGGGCCCGTCATCGCTGCTTGCAGCTATATTTTAATTTGATCTCATGTGGTTAATGATAAACATTTTCTTAGTGCTAAGCCCCTCAATTTCACTGATTATTTGTTGAAAAATACTTAATTTCCTAAGATATTTCAGTCCTTTTTTGTACCCTATTTGCTGAAAGTGCCGTCAAACAGAACCTGGAAATCGATAAGACGTTTCTTTTGAGCAGCTGCAGTCGATGATTCTGAGAAACATAATGGAAGATACATCGCAGCTGTCCAATTACATGATCACTTGATGCGCTTGGCAAATTAGAAACTTATTTACCATGCCTGATGTTTGTTTTGATGTCAAACTTGTTTCACATTAGGATGCCTGTCACGGAACACTATAATCTCAAATTGCTGTTCCTCATAAGTGTTCAGAGTGAGCATAAAGCTAACACGAATCTGCTTTAAATGTTCACAAACAGCCCAGCTGGTTTTGTTTTTTCAATCAAGCGCGTTGCATGTAGCGAGCCAGCAGCTGTGAATGAATGTAGTTAGCAAGTAGTTGTCAGCAAGGACTTTATATGAATCATGTTGAGCTGCATGTCAAGGCCTCTTTGTTTGGTTGTAGAGACTCAGGCTCCTCCAGTGAAGCAGACGGCATCCTTCCGGATCAAGAACGCCAAATGTCACCTGCACCCGAAGCATAAAGGGAGGGCAGAGGACAACGGCAGACAGATCGGGCCAGGTCAGAGGTCATAGGGGCCAGGAAATGAAGGGTACCATGTCATTTCGATGGTCCCTGTTGTGGAATAAGGTCATAGGACTGTTTGTTGAGGGAGCTGCATTCTTATTTTGCTACATAGACAGCAATAATTGGGATAAAATGGATAGTTTACCCAAAAATGAAAATTCTGTTATCATTTACTCACACTAACGTCATCCCAAACCCATAAGACTTTAACATTCAAAATATTCCTAACATTTTTTCGAAGTAGTTCTAATATTCAGTCTTTCTCAACTAGTGCTGAAACTAATGACTATTTTGATAATGATTAGTTGACCAATTAATCTGAAAATGTAATCGGTCAACTAATTATTACCAAAATAGTCGTTTGTTGCAGCACTAGTTGAGAAAGACTGAATATTAGGACTGCTTCGAAAAAATGTTAGGGATATTTTGAATGTTAACCAAAGTCTTATGCAATAATGACTTAAAAAGCCTTTCTTTCTTGTTTTTTTTTGTTGACAAAATACACAATTCCACATGCCGCCTAATGCTGTCCTTCAAACAGATGTGCCAACTAAATGCTATAAACAATACTGTGTGGTGATTTGGTGTATGGAGAGTTTAAATAGACGAATGGACAAAGGACAGTTTAAATCCCTAAACTAAAAACAGAGATCATAAAGGAGATAATAAAGGAAACACACTCAGTGTTAACAGATGAGAGGAATGTTTTGTGTCAACACACAAATTAACTCTGAATACATTAACCTGTTACTGTCCATTGTTTTTTCTGTAAATGTAAGGAACGTCTAAATATATATTCAATTACACACTGTTATCCCTTTACAGTTACTATCATAAAATACTTGAATTACATGATGACTTTTAAACCTAAATTTAACATGCCATAACAGATATTTCAGCAAAATGAATATTTTTTGCACTGCATATTCATTTTCTCCCTCCCTCTACTGCATTCAGTCTGTTTGAAGCACTACTGCTCGTTCAGTTAATCCTGAAGTTTAAAACAGACTGTCAGGATGAGACATAATGCAAAAGAAAAAGACTTTGTTATTGTTTATATGTAAAAAAGGTGAGTAAATAATAACTATTTAAAATTTTGGGTGCCTTTAAATCCCCATTATTGCACAGTTCATGCAGAGTTACTAAGTTGACAATCTAGTAGTCTTTCCAAAAAAAGTACATTGAAGTGCTCTCTTTGTGTGAATAATATCTTGATTTCCAGGTGGCCAACCGTGCAACAACTGCCTGGTCACGTTCGTTAACCTGAAGTGCGATTCGTCTAAGAAGGCCAAAGGTCGTCGGGCACGTAACCCATCAAGCAAAGAGGTCACGCGCATCACTCTGGAGCTGGAGGCTGAGGTCAAGCCAGGAGACGCCACTGGTGAGTCTGACATCATGACACATGAAATAAACCCAGAAAATGCAGGATGAGCGTGGAAATGTGGTGCATGAAGGTCACAATGTTTATCTTGTTCTCCTGTAGGGAACTGTAACATGATGTGTCAAAGGCAGCGCATGGAGCAGCAGATTAAAGCATACATTAAAGCCCTGAAAAAATCCATCAACCAGGATCGTTTCCTCATCCGTGTGGCTGGATTGGAGTACGAGGTGGCACAGAAGGTCCCACAAGCTGGACTGAGGCAGGAGAACTGTGGACCGGGTCGAGAAAAAGACAGCGGCCGCTGTGGTAAGAACGGAAGAGTGAGCGGGGTATGTTTTATATTAACCCCTTCTCCACTGCAACATGATGCAAGAGAGCTATATCTTTTAACAAAGTGGCAAATGTTAAGAATGAATGAGAGCATCTACTAGAGATGGTCTGGGACTTGCACTGTCACAGAACAGTTGACTTGTAGGCCATATAGTAGAGTCTCTAAATTAGCGACTCATGAAATAAAAAGCTTTAGGTCTACAAAGGAGGAAACTTTTTTGAGATCATTATGAGACTGTGAAAATGTGTTAATGTTTGCTTTTTTATATTCCATGGCAGTTTTTCACCAAAAATACCTGGAAATTATACATTTTATATAAATAAAATGTGAAAAAAATTATCAGTTCATAAAACTAACCTGCAGCATATAGAAATATGTTGCTGAAAAAGATTTGGCTTTGAGTCTGATCGACTAAGCTTGTCTGTTTTTCTATGCAGAATTGGCGCAAAATGTGTAAAATGAACAGAAGTTATGCCATTGCTGATTTTTGACAATGATAGTTATCTGAGATTGCTTGCAAACATTTATAAAAAACTAATTGGAAAGTACTGACAACAAATGCAATGGAAACCAACTAAAACAAAGTTCACAATTTTTCAAGTTACGAATTATAGCATTTTACATGGATCACTAAAAACCACAAGGTCTTTAGAGAGTCTAGTTTAAATGTTGCATTTGTCAAAAAAAAGAAAAAAAGAAACAGAGCTCGGAATTTCAGCTTCCTCACTGCTGCCCCCTGCTGGCTGCTCTCTCTTAGTCAGATGTTTGCCGGGGTCATACTACCACGGTGAGCAGGAACGCTGCATCCAGTGCCCACCTGGAACATTCCAGGAACGTGAAGGTCAGCTGGCCTGTGACCTTTGTCCTGGAGGAGACCGCCATGGCCCAACAGGGGCCCGCAACATCACGTCATGTGCAGGTAACTAGTCCTAGTCTATCTGTGTGCATTATAATAGATGTAAATGTTTGCTTCACTAGTCACTTATTCATGTTTCTCCTAAGAGTACATTTTTAACCATTCTTGGCCATTTTTGTCTGTTTATAGGTCAGTGTCCACCTGGTTATTTCTCCAGCGACGGGTTCAAGCCCTGTCAGCTGTGCCCCGTGGGAACGTACCAACCCGACCCAGGACGAACTCTCTGTTTCCCCTGTGGAGGTGGGCTCGGGACCAAAAGAGAGGGCGCCAGCTCCTTTAATGACTGTGAGGTCAAAGGTCAGACATTTTGAGACTACAGTGCAGTGCATTTATATAAACCTAGACAGTGAGGAAAAATAATGTTTGGAGCAAAACACTTTGCACAGTTTGTATGTTGTTTACACCAGTGCCATCATTTTAGGTTTTAGCAATATAAAAAAATTTGTTGCAATTTTTAGTTAACGTTTAACATGTTAAATAAAATATTAGAAATATTATGTGAGGAGAGTAATGAAAATTTAAATAAAGGTTTATTACTAAGGGTTGTGGTTTATTTAACATTATTATTATTTAATGACCAAATAAAGCATGTCTTAACCCATTTTGTGCACGTTTCGTAGATTACTCGCACTTGATTACCATAAGCTAGTTGGCGACCTTAAGCTAATTTGCGTTGCATTTTATAGATTACGTCGATAATTACGGAAATGATCCAGCTGCATCTGTATTCTTTAATTTGCACGTTGATTAACTTCGGTTTATTCCACTTCTATCGCACTTTGAATAAAATTGTTATCTCGCGCTAATTTGTACTGTTTAGTAAATCTGGGCGTCAGACTCTTGTGGTCCATGCGTGCACGAAGGATGCTTCATGGTAAATCAGCCCATGTGATATTGGTGTTTGTGTGTGTAGTGTTGTGTTCTCCAGGTCACTATTATAACACCTCAGTTCATCGTTGCATCCGCTGTCCTCATGGAACCTACCAGGCTGAGTTCAGACAGAACTACTGTATTTCCTGTCCTGGAAACACCACCACAGACTTCGACGGGGCCATCAGTGTGTCTCAATGCAAGAGTGAGTCCATTCATTCTTAAGCACAACTTCTGATCAGTCGAATAATCAGGCTAATTTGAAATCTGAAAATAAAAGCAATATGAGATTGGCAAATTGCATTTCGTGGGAGTTGATGTGTTTTACAGGATAAACCTGTATTTTAGCATTTAAGGAATAAAAAGTTATCCAGGTCTAGAAATGTTCCATTTTACCATAATGTTGTCTTGTTTGTTGGTGGTGTGTTCAGATCGGGAATGTGGGGGTGAAATAGGTGAGTTCATAGGGTACATCGAGTCCCCCAACTATCCAGGAAACTACCCGGCCAATGTAGAGTGCGTCTGGACGATCAACCCTCCACACAAACGCAAGATTCTGATCGTGGTTCCGGAGATCTTCCTCCCATCTGAGGATGAGTGTGGAGATGTGCTAGTAATGAGGAAGAACGGTAAGTTTTTGTTTCTCTGCTAGGCTTAACCTTTAAATCAACTGTCAAAAATGATTTCACACTTTCAGTGCAACATGCTAAAGATGGCCAGCTAACGTTAACGTAGCCTACCGTTCAAAAGTTGCAATAATGTTAAAAATACTGTACAGAAGAATATTATTGCAATTTCAGATAACGGTTTTCTATTTGAATATACTTTAAAACTATTTTTTACTGTAATCAAAGCTGAAATTTCAGCATCATTAATTCAGTCTTCAGTCACATCATCTTTCAGAAATCATTCTAATATGCTGATTTATTATCAGTGATGGAAAATGTTGGTACTCCTTGATATTTTTTTTCAACCTATGATAATTTTTTCAGGATGGTTTGAATTCCAAGTAAAAAAAAAAAAAAACTATATATATATATATATATATATATATATATATATATATATATATATATATATATATAAATTTAAAAATGAAATTGTAAATAAAAAAAGTGTATATATATATATATATATATATATATATATATGCTGTTCAAATGTACCTCTTTTAAATGTTTGGGGTCGGTCATTTTTATTTTATATAAATTAATATTTATTTCCAAGAAAGAATGTGTTAAATAAATAGAAAGTGATGGTTTATACTTTGAATAAATTGTTGTTGTTTTTAACTTTTTATTCATCAAAGAATTATGAAAGAAACTATCACGGCTTCCAAAAAATATTGAGCTGCACAACTGTTTCCAACATTAATAATCAATCAGCATATTGCCGATAAATCAGAAAAGGGTTGTTCGAGCACTCTGAGAAAAAAAAGGTACAAAAGCTGTCACGATACATTTTCAAAAGGCACAACTTTGTACCAAAAGAGTCCATATTGATACCTTAAAGATACATCTAAGGTACAAAAGTGTATCTTTTGAAAAGGTACTGCCCCAGTGACAGCTTTTGTACTTTTTTTTTTTCTGAGCGTGAGATGAACTACACTAGCCTGCTGAAATTAAAAGCAGAGGCATCAAGTTGGACGCATTCTGCTCCCGGAAGTGACGCTCTCACAGTGTTTGCATACTCATTCACAGGGGAAGTGAATTAAACGCAGTATTTGTCAAATACACGTTTCATAAATGTTTTCTTGAGTAACACAAACAATATACTGCTTAATACAGCACCATCTGTATCAACATAAACGTATACTATTTAAATACCAATAAAGGGTGGGTATGCATTGCTTTGTGGTGCCGCAAGAAGTGGAAAAAGCCTAATGATATCTGAATTATCTTGTGACACTGAAAACTGGAGTAAAGAATGATGGCCATTCTGCTTTGCATAACAGGAAAAAAATTATATATTAAACCGTTATTTTAAATTGTATTATTACAGTTGATTGCTGTTTTGCAGCCTTGATGAGCATAAGAAACAACTTTAAAAAAAAAAAAAAACACTTAAAACCCAAACCTTTGGACAGCAGTCTAGGTTTGATATTAGTGTTATAAAATATTGACTTACCAGGGTTTCTGCAGTCTTTCCATGTTAGTGGAAAGTGAAAAGACTCCTCAAAATAGGTAAGCTTTGATTTGAATGCTGACATTTTCTTTCCTTAGGGTCAGCGGCCTCTATCACCACTTACGAAACATGTCAGACGTATGAGAGGCCGATTGCTTTTACAGCACGATCGCGCCGCCTCTGGATCAACTTCAAATCCAACGATGTAAACAGCGCTCGCGGATTTCAGATTCCATACGTCACTTACGATGGTACGGTCTCGAGATCAGCCCTAGTCTGTGTGTGTGTGTGTGTGTGTGTGTGTGTGTGTGTAATGCTACAAATTCTCAGGAGAAAGATTTGTGATGGGTTTCATTGTCACTAAAGTGTTTGATTTTCTTGTATTTAGAAGACTATGAGCAACTGGTTGAAGACATTGTAAGAGACGGAAGACTTTACGCCTCTGAAAACCATCAAGAAATACTTAAGGTCAGTTTTGCATGGAATGCACTGCAAAATGAAATGCATTTTTTTCCCAATACAAATCTAAACATTCTTAAGATAAATTAACATGAGAAGTAAAATGATTTAAAGTGCTTCAAAAGTCTTTGAAACAATGTATCAAAAGCAAGTTTTTGTTTAAAAAAGAAAAGAAAAAGTATCTGCCAATGGGTAAAAAAATTGTTTTCCCCTTTAAAACTAATTTACTTTTCTGTCCCGACTTGCAGATGTATTTCTTGTTTCACTTAATTAAGTGAGCTTTTAAATAAAGCTCACTTAATTTCAATACTGTTGTTTTTAGGAAAAAGCAACTTAGTTTCTTAAATTAACAATGTTTAAATATTTATACTGGAAAACAAGAAAAACCATTTGTAATGAAGTCTAACTTTACAATGCATGTGTTATTTTTTATGTCTCATTTACTATATCTCTTTATGGGAAACCCGTACATTGCTCCAAGTGTGATTTTTGCTTAAACTGTATTTTAAGTAATAAAATGATTGTTTAAACTGCTTGTTTCCATGCAATGACCATACATGATGACACATTTTATTCCAGGTCTCATTCCATTTCACTCTTTTGTTTCTCACCAGGATAAAAAACTGATTAAAACTCTGTTCGACGTGCTGGCTCACCCAAACAATTACTACAAGTACTCAACTCGGGACTCAACAGAGATGCTCCCGCGCTCCTTCATACGCCTCATCCACAGCAAAGTCTCCGCCTTCCTGCGTCCGTACAAATAATCAAAAGCGCCATCCGCCTCCACACACCTCCTGTCACCTGGCCTCGAGTCAATAGGATCCTACACACACATTTAAAGGAAATACACACACACACACACACATTTTCAACGGCACACGCACAACCACACTATGCAGATGTTTCACTTTAACCTTTTTCTTTTCTTTTTCTTGTCAGTCATCTCTGAGGGGAAAAAAAGCTTCTGTGTGGTCTACATGTAACGCAGTCATATCGAGCCAAACCGAAGTGTTTTCTTTCTCTACGTGTCGGTCACCTTTCTGTGATGTGTCGATGTTTTGTTTTTTTAATCGTTCTGTGGTTTGCACGCTCAGTCCTGAGGCATCCCTAAGAGAAAGATGATGTTTGGGTGGTTCCCACACCCCCCGTTAAGAGCGACGTGTGAGTCTAAACACGCCTGATTGTGTTGTACAGACTAAAGAAAGTTGTAGCATGTCAAAGAGAAGAAAAATATTTTGCCGAACTGGAGCTAGCTGTGATTGTGCTTTAAAAGTAGGCTTTTTTTCCCAAGTTCCAGCTCTCGTAAACTCGTAGTTCTCAAGATAAATGTACAATCTTTTGTATATCTGTACTTTTAGTGTGCTCTTGGTAAGATCTAATTCATATCAAGCATTTCACGATGTTAAAGCATTATATTTGAGCTCCTAGAGCATACATTTAATCTCTAAAGGTCATGCTGTTAAAACAGTAATGTTTTATTAAGGTCTAGCTGTTCGGATTGTATTATTTTCAACTGCATATTCTTCAATTTCCTAATATTCAAGTTAATTTAACATAAAGAGGCATAAGAGATATGTGGGTTATTGGAAAGGCTCGGGTGATGAAAAGGTCAGTTGGTATTGTAAAAACTGTTAACACTCAGTTCTGTGAAGGTTTTTTTGCAGGACATGCAATTGCTGCTTCTTCAGAAACGTCACTTTAAGCCTTCGGTTTTACCTAATGCGATTCAATAAGTTTCCTACAGAGAAGAGCAGTCGAGGGGCCCAACTCTTTCACAGGTTGGAAGTAATGTTTTCATAATGCAGACATGAATCACTGATACACTGATGATATGAATCACATAAACCACAGGTTGGATGGACTTGAGTAAAATAAAAATAAAATATGGCTCCGCTCCACATTTCAGGATGAAAGGACAGTGTTTTGAGATTTTGCACAATATGAAAGGACCCAAAGAGAAGCAGCATATGGGTTACAGATGTTGGGTTTCACCAGAACGTGGTGAGAAGTGCCTGAAGTGCAAAAGGTGTCAGGATAAACCTGTGGATGTGGACATTCATGAGTGTTTCTTGTATGAATTATGAACCCGTTTATAGGTAAAGCCCTTCACCTAAAGTTAGAAAAGAACAAGGAGGTCAAACCATACCCAGTTTGATATGTAAACACGAAAGGACTGGTCCAAATGGTCATTTACTTTTCTCTTTTTTTTGTATATTGTAAATATGAAATAAACGTAGACTAATTGGAGCCTGAGAGATAAGTCCAAACACAAGTTGTTCTCCCGACCTTGTATTTACCGTTGTGCTATCCTCATGTCCAAGGCTGACGCAAAAGAACTTTAAACATTATCACCAGATACTTACTCTTTGCAAGTATGCAAACGCTTGGCCAATGTGTTGCAAGCACATTGGTCCCAGTTGTATATAAACATGCACTCTTGCATTCATGCAGTCTTTGGGCCTTAAAGGAATAGTTCACTCAAAAATGAAAATTAGCCCATTATTCACTCACTATCAAGCCATCCCAGTCGTATATGGCTTCCTTTCTTTCAGATGAATCCAATTATAGTTTTATAAAAAGGTGTTGCATGCATCGGTCCAAAAGAAGTGAAATAAAGCGCATCCATGCATAATAAAAAAGTGTCTCACACGGCTCCGGAGAGTGAACGCAGGCCTCCTGTAGCGAATCATTGCATTTTTGTATGAAAAATATCCTTTTTTAAAACGTAATAATCAATTTAATCTAGCTTACACCAACAGTTTTACACAGAAGCAGTTCCGGGAGCATGATGTCAGCATTGTGCATTTGTTTTGATCTCTCTGCTGCATTTCCACATTCGTCACTTCGGAGCGGCACATTCCCAAAGCTAACCTCATACGTCATTCCCCCAGAGTTACTTCCATAAATTAAATAGATTATTATGTTTTAAATACAGATATTTTTCTTACAAAAATGCATCGATTTGCTACAGGAGGCATTTTTTTCACCCCCAGGAGCCATGTGAGGCACTTTTTATTATGGATGGATGCGCTTTTTTTCACTTCTTTTGGACTGATGCATGCAACACCCACTGAAGGCCATTAAACAGCCTGGAAGATCAAAGACCATTTTTAATATATCTACAACTGGATTCATCTGAATGAAGAAAATCATATACACCTAATTTTGTAATTAGGTGTATATGCAAATTTTTTATTTTTGGGTGAACTAACTTTTTGAAATAAAAAAATAAAAAACATAAAGCTTGCTCTATACATCAACTTTGACTTGCTCAATGATATTCTCTTCGCCATCTCAGTAGTTCACCTAAAAGACAAATCTCCCTGTAGTTTACACTAATGAAGTGCTCAGAATGCAACATAGTACTTGCACATTTCAGAAAACGGCAATTAATTAAAACAAGCTTTAAAAAAATGCATTTACATAATTGCGTAGAATGTTTTGGGACCATTTCTGTGCTGAAAAAAAAAGACCGTTTTGTGGTATTGACTTTGCTGGCTCCACATGGGATCAAATGCATTTAACCGTAATCTTTGCGTTTAATCCAAATCTCTTTTAATTAAAGTTAATCCATCTACAGATACACATGGTTGTCCCACCCAGTTTTTTGTTTGTTTGTTTTTTGGTTATGGACAGAAAATGTTAACCCTGAAGACTATATCATAAAATCCAACTAATCCAACAATCCAAACTAAAGAGATTGGAATTTGTGTGATATTTGCAAAGGTTATTTTACGAAGCAGTTATTGACTTTTTAGGTATTTTGTACATTTGTCAGCTATTACATGGGTCACTAATATAATTGTTTAAATGTATAAATATGATAGTATAGAAAGATAGAAATAAAATAAAATCTTGAATTAACCCAAGAAGTGAAATGTCAATACTGCCCCACTCTCAGAAATGAAAACTCAACATCTATTACTAAACATGTCATGTGTGCAGCACTGCGAGTTGGATATTTCAGTCAAAAAAATGGATGGGTCATATGTGAAATAGCCATGAAATGAAAAGTTTGTGGCAAAGTAGTCAATGTTTTGTTGAATGTTCACTAAAAGAAATGCAGAGTATTAGCTACTCTAACTAGTCAATGTCATTGGCGGTCTGTGACTGCTGCTTTATTTTTATAATTTCCCCTCTGTCTTTGCTCTACCAAACCCATTTTAAACCATGTTAAATTTTTCTGATAAATAATCCATGTTGCTGTTTTATTTTTAATTTTTGTGTTGTTGTTGTTTTTTCATTTATCTTTTCTCCATTTTTCTTTTAACCAGTGTCTTTTTGTTAGAGAAAAATATACTTTGCCACAATGTTTCATGGAATGGGAAATGGTATTTGCACTTGAAATTTGTTTATGCTCATGTAAAAATGTCTGGATTTTGTATTGTCTTTTTAAATGAAAGAAATTGGTGTTCCTAAAGTTGTCTGTTTTGATTTCTTTGCATGTATACAGAAAAAAGGTCACTAGAACACAAAAGCAAAAAATATAAGATTTAAATAAAGGTAAACAATAAACAATAATAGTGAATACATAAAAGTATCCACAATGCAGAAGAGTACATAAATATAGTCACTCATAGAGCATCACAGCCACAGCTGGTGCGGGAAGTAAAAATTCAATGCAATTTCTGCATTGACATTTGGGATATAAGCCATAAAAACGTAACCATACATGGTAGACTTAAAACCAGCTACGGCTGTACTAAGCGATAGTATATGCTGATATAAACGCAAAAGGATCATGGGGCACTAACCTTGTTTTGATATAAATGCCTTTTATTCGCGATGTCTTGGCTAAGTACTTCATTACTCACAATCCTGAACAATCCCAAAATCCCACAGTGATGCTTTTGATTGGTGGAGCTCGTGTAACCGTCTGGTTAAACCCCGCGAAGGTCCGTGAAGACTGAAGATCATTAATATAAAAATAAATTTAAAAAAAAACCTGTGTTGCATTTTTGCACGGTAGACTTATCAGTGCAATCATGATCTCCTTGGCTGCCATGAGAGTTTTGCAGGGAAGTTGGTAACTTTAGTTAGCATTATCGTCCACTTTAGCTAGGCTACTGTAGCCTTCATATGGCATGAGTCATATCAAGCATTTTATAATGCCACCGTCAAAACAATATTTAGCCTAGGCATACCTTATTGTGCATTTACTGAACATTTGTGCAATGGCAACGACATGTGTTGACGACTGAGCGGTGATTGCAGTCAGGTGCAAAGCACTGCACCATGTTGCTGACGTTATTGTTAATCACTTTCACACACGCACACAAAATATATAAAATACACGATGGTAAATATAAAAATCAATACACAACCTATATAAAACACTATTTATTTACACGATTAATACTGAAAGAACTGCTATTACTTCACATTCACTGTATAAAATAAAATTCACTGGAGGAAAAAGTTTGCGCGAACTTTATGACTTTTCTTCGCCGTCATCAGATTTGGAAGTCGCTCTAAAGGTTCGTTCGCGGGCTGCATCCGAAAACTGAAAAATGCTGCCTTCGGAGGATGCATTCCAAGGCCGTGAGGCATCAAGGCAAATCCGAATTCAATGTTAGCTTCACTTCCTGTCTCATGAGATGCCTTCATCTGGCCGATTTTTGAAGGCAGCATAGATGTATCCTTCGCTGCCTTTGATATCCCACAATCCTGTGCGTTACATATGGAAGCATATGGGTAGCATTATTCAATTTGGGATGTAATATGCAAAATGACAATGCCATCCATCCATCCATCCATCATCTTCCGCTTATCCGGGGCCGGGTCGCGGGGGCAACAGTCTAAGCAGAGACGCCCAGACTTCCCTCTCCCTAGCCACTTCCTCCAGCTCTTCCGGGGGGACCCCGAGGCGTTCCCAGGCCAGCCGGGAGACATAGTCCCTCCAGCGTGTCCTAGGTCTTCCCCGGGGCCTCCTCCCGGTGAGACGTGCCTGGAACACCTCCCTGGGAAGGCGTCCAGGAGGCATCCGAAATAGATGCCCGAGCCACCTCAGCTGGCTCCTCTCGATGTGGAGGAGCAACGGCTCTACTCTGAGCTCCTCCCGAGTGACCGAGCTTCTCACCCTATCTCTAAGGGAGCGCCCAGCCACCCGACGGAGAAAGCTCATTTCGGCCGCCTGTATCCGGGATCTTGTCCTTTCGGTCATGACCCACAGCTCATGACCATAGGTGAGAGTAGGAACGTAGATTGACCGGTAAATCGAGAGCTTTGCCTTACAGCTCAGCTCCTTCTTCACCACGACAGACCGGTACAGCGACCGCATTACTGCAGAAGCTGCACCGATCCGTCTGTCAATCTCACGTTCCATCCTTCCCTCACTCGTGAACAAGACTCCAAGATACCTGAACTCCTCCACTTGAGGCAGGAACTCTCCACCAACCTGAAGTGGGCAATCCACCCTTTTCCGACTGAGAACCATGGCCTCGGACTTGGAGGTGCTGATTCTCATCCCAGCCGATTCACACTCGGCTGCAAACCGTCCCAATGCACACTGAAGGTCCTGGTCTGAGGATGCCAACACGACAACATCATCCGCAAAAAGCAGCGACGAAATCGTATGGTCCCCAAACCGGACACTCTCCGGCCCTTGGCTGCGCCTAGAAATTCTGTCCATAAAAATTATGAACAGAACCGGTGACAAAGGGCAGCCCTGCCGGAGTCCAACATGCACCGGGAACAGGTCTGACTTACTGCCGGCAATGCGAACCAAGCTCTTGCTCCGGTCGTACAGGGACCGAACAGCCCTAAGTAGGGAGCCGCCGACCCCATACTCCCGGAGCACCCTCCACAGGATGTCGCGAGGAACACGGTCGAATGCCTTCTCCAAGTCCACAAAACACATGTGGACTGGTTGGGCAAACTCCCATGAACCCTCCAGCACCCTGGAAAGGGTATAGAGCTGGTCCAGTGTTCCACGACCGGGACGAAAACCACACTGTTCCTCCTGGATCCGAGGTTCCACTATCGGCCGAATTCTCCTCTCCAGTACCCTGGCATAGACTTTTCCAGGGAGGCTGAGAAGTGTGATCACCCTATAGTTGGAACACACTCTCCGGTCCCCCTTCTTGAAAAGAGGGACCACCACCCCGGTCTGCCAGTCCAGAGGTACTGTCCCCAACCGCCATGCGATGTTGCAGAGGCGTGCCAGCCAAGACAGCCCCACAACATCCAGAGACTTGAGGTACTCGGGGCGGATCTCGTCCACCCCCGGTGCCTTGCCACCGAGGAGCTTTTTAACTACCTCGATGACTTCAGCCCGGGTGATGGATGAGTGCCCCTCCGAGTCCCCAGCCACTGCTTCCTCAACGGAACACAAGTCGGTGGGATTGAGAAGATCCTCGAAGTATTCCTTCCACCGCCCGACGATATCCCCAGTTGAGGTCAACAGGTGCCCATCTCTACTGTAAACAGTGTTGGTAGGGCACTGCTTCCCCCTCCTGAGGCGTCGAACAGTTTGCCAGAATCTCTTCGAGGCCAACCGATAGTCCTTCTCCATGGCCTCACCGAACTCCTCCCAGGCCCGAGTTTTTGCCTCCATGACTACCCGGGCTGCAGTCCGCTTGGCCTGCCGGTACCTGTCAGCTGCCTCCGGAGTCCCACAAGCCATCCAGGCCCGATAGGACTCCTTCTTCAGCTTGACAGCATCCCTTACTTCCGGTGTCCACCACCGGGTTCGGGGATTGCCGCCTCGACAGGCACCGGAGACCTTACGGCCACAGCTCCGAGCAGCCGCAGCGACAATGGAGGTGGAGAACATGGTCCACTCGGACTCAATATCTCCAGACTCCCTCGGGATCCGGTCGAAGCTCTGCCGGAGGTGGGAGTTGAAGATCTCTCTGACAGGGGGCTCGGCCAAACGTTCCCAACAGACCCTCACAGTACGTTTGGGTCTGCCGAGTCTGTCCAGCTTCCTCCCCCGCCATCGGATCCAACTCACCACCAGGTGGTGATCAGTTGACAGCTCCGCCCCTCTCTTCACCCGAGTGTCCAAGACATATGGCCGAAGGTCTGATGACACGACCACAAAGTCGATCATCGACCTCCGGCCAAGGGTGTCCTGGTGCCACGTGCACTGGTGGACACCCTTATGCTTGAACATGGTGTTCGTTATGGACAAACCGTGGTTAGCACAGAAATCCAATAACAGAACACCGCTCGGATTCAGGTCAGGGGGGCCGTTCCTCCCAATCACGCCCCTCCAGGTATCACTGTCACTGCCCACGTGAGCGTTGAAGTCCCCCAGTAGAACGACGGAGTCTCCAGTCGGAGCACTTTCCAGCACCCCTCCCAGAGACTCCAAGAAGGCCGGGTAGTCCGCACTGCCGTTCGGCCCGTAGGCACAAACGACAGTGAGAGACCTATCCCCGACTCGAAGGCGCAGGAAAGCGACCCTCTCGTTCACCGGGGTAAACTCCAACACATGGCGGCTGAGCTGGGGGGCTATTAGCAAACCCACTCCAGCCCTCCGCCTCTCACCATGGGCAACTCCAGAGTGGTAGAGAGTCCAGCCTCTCTCAAGAAGTGTGGTTCCAGAGCCCAAGCTGTGCATTGAGGTGAGCCCGACTATCTCTAGTCGGTACCTCTCGACCTCCCGCACAAGCTCAGGCTCCTTCCCCGCCAACGAGGTGACATTCCACGTCCCTAAAGCCAGATTCCGTGTCCAGAGATCGGGTCGTCGGGGGTCTCGCCTTCGACTGTCGCCCGATCCTCTATGCACCGGCCCCTTACGCTCCCTCCTGCAGGTGGTGAGCCCACAGGAGGGCGGCCCCACGTCACTCCTTCGGGCTAAGCCCGGCCGGACCCCATGGGGGAAGGCCCGGCCACCAGGCGCTCGCATACGAGCCCCAACCCCGGGCCTGGCTCCAGGGTGGGGCCCCGGCTGCGCCATGCCGGGCGACGTCACGGTCCTTGATTTTAATTTTGCCATAAGGGGTTTTATGAACTGTTCTTAGTCTGGCCCGTCACCAAGGACCTGTTTGCCTTGGGAGACCCTACCAGGAGCATATAGCCCCAGACAACATAGCTCCCAGGATCATTCGGGTACTCAAACCTCTCCACCACGATAAGGTGACAGTTCAAGGAGAGGAAAAAAAATGACAATGCAATATGTAAAATGGCAATGCATTTCTGTATTTACATTTACATTTTCCAATACATTTGTGCAACGTTTGGTGCAAAATGAAAATGAAATTACATAATTTTCATTTGCCATTTACTACACCAGTTTTAATTTGTAAAATGAATATTAATTTTAATGCTTTATAAGTTGCAAAATGAAAATGAAAATGTATTACAGAAATGATTAGATATGTCTAACATGTTAAAGCAAAAACTGTGGCAAAATGATCATTTAAATGCTATTTTTCTTAATTGCATTAACACTCACAGTCAAGACACTTACGATTGCATTTTCATTCGGTGTCCCGCAATGAATGTAGCAAAACTCAATGTGCACATTGAAAATGCATTCCGAGCCGATCACGTGTCCCCGCCCTCGCGCCACGTCAATCATTGTGTGAACAAGGCGGGGCTTACAGAAGGTCAGAGACTCAAATCTCAAGAAGAGGATTCAATCAAGTGAGACAACATGGACAAGACAGTTGGTCCGTGTATGTTTTGATCATTTCGGTTTATGGCTTCAATATTTCATTCGGACTTGTGGGCGGAGCTGAAACGCTGCTTTCATCTGATTGGTCGAATCGGATCGGTTTTCATCTGACAGCCTTCAGCTGAAATGTCTGAAACTACACTCACTGTTAATTAGCATAATATTTGAATCAGATGTAGCTGGGCACATAATTCGTGCTGCTGAGACCTGCAAATTATTTCTAGGTTGTAGTATTGTATGAATATTGTCCCACTGATAAAAACAGTGCAAATAGTTCTGTCCCTTTGGATAACAGTAAAGTGGAAATAAATATAGTTAAATTTATGAAATAAAATTAAATAGGATTTTTTGGGAAGGTAAGTCTGGCCAGTTATACAAGCAACACGAGTCGGACGAGTCTAAAGATATGAGCTGAATTGGGTGAAACATTAAAGTTCTAGTCTGTGTCAATTACTCTCATAATAAATAATAATAATAATGTTAACTGTATTTTTCGGTATAAGTTGCATCAGTCCAAAAATACGTCATGACGAGGAAAAAAACATATATAAGTCGCACTGGACTATATGTCACATTTATTCAAGACCAAGAGAAAACATTACCGTCTACAGCCGCGAGAGGGCGCTCTGGGGTAGGCTACAGGAGCACTGAGCAGCATAGAGCTAATTTTACTATTTTTTTTAGAAAATGTAACTATATTCATTTTTACAATTATTTATGAATGTCACACACACACATACCTAGTGCCTTAAGACTTAAAAGATGAGAGTGGTAAATGTTACAGACATGGAACTGTTCAGTCTATTGTTGATTTTTATTTCCACTTCACTGTTATCCAAAGGGACAGAACTATTTGCACTGTATTTATCAGTGGGACAATATTCATACAATACTACAACCTAGAACTAATTTGCAGGTCTCAGCAGCACGAATTATGTGCCCAGCTACATCTGATTCAAATATTATGCTAATTAACAGTGAGTGTAGTAGCAGACATTTCAGTGCTTCACTCGCACTGACTCTTATTCTGCCTGAAAGAATGACAAGACCGAGCTGAAGGCTGTCAGATGAAAACCGATCCGATTCGACCAATCAGATGAAAGCAGCGTTTCAGCTCCGCCCACAAGTCCGAATGAAATATTGAAGCCATAAACCGAAATGATCAAAACATACACGGATCAACTGTCTTGTCCATGTTGTCTCACTTGATTGAATCCTCTTCTTGAGACTTGAGTCTCTGACCTTCTGTAAGCCCCGCCTTGTTCACACAATGATTGACGTGGCGTGAGGGCGGGGACACGTGATCGGCTCGGAATGCATTTTCAATGTGCACATTGAGTTTTGCTACATTCATTGCGGGACACCGAATGAAAATGCAATCGTAAGTGTCTTGACTGTGAGTGTTAATGCAATTAAGAAAAATAGCATTTAAATGATCATTTAGCCACAGTTTTTGCTTGAACATGTTAGACATATCTAATAATTTCTGTAATACATTTTCATTTTAATTTTGCAACTTATAAAGCGTTAAAATTAATATTCATTTTACATTTTAAAACTGGTGTAGTAAATGGCAAATTAAAATTATGTAATTTAATTTTCATTTTCATTTTGCACCAAACGTTGCACAAATGTATTGGAAAATGTAAATGTAAATACAGAAATGCATTGCCATTTTACATATTGCATTGTCATTTTGCATATTACATCCCAAATTGAATAATGCTACCCATATGCTTCCATAGTTACATTCTGTGAGAGTTAAGCAAACAAAATAAAGATGGCGTCTGAAAGTTGTGGTCGGTGGTCAGTTTGTGTGTAAATGTATGTTTCTGATCAACGTTTTCCACTTTTGATGTCATTTCTAGCGAGAAATCAATATTGCAGTTATTAAATATTCACTTTGTTATCACCAAAGCTCTCTATTTTTTGCTGTAGATCATTAAACCATTACACTGCCTCAGAAGCCTGTCCAAAATCAGTTTTGTGAGGTGCCTTCGTGCAAAAACGCTGCCTGCAAAGTCATTGCCTGATAAGACAGCGAGACAGCAAGTCACCTGCCATGTTTTCGGATGCAGCCGCGGTTGTGGCTCCAGTCGAATTCAATGAGGCGCGGTGGTTTATGGGATGAGTAGTTCCAGTGCTCGAAATGAAAATATGTACACAGTCTTGTATTTTTCACTCGAAATGATATGTTATATGCTTATGAGTTCAGCCGTAGCTGGTTATCCTCACACATGCTCTAAAACTCTTTAGATACGGATTTTTCCGAAAGTCAATGGGAGAAATGAATGGGAAATTTACTTCCGGCACCAGAGCGCTCTTGGGCTGTGGACTTACTCCATTAGTTCAGTTTTTTTTTTTTTTTTTTTTTTGCGTTTCTTTTTATCCATATTTATATACCTGGGTAAAATATCCAGAATTAGTTGTTATTTGATGTTATTTGAAATTTGATGTAAAAATGTATTATGATTTAATTTTACAAGGTTGTTGTTATAGGCACAACAGTCTAATCAGCGGTGATTAGCTAAACAGAATAGCACAGCCTCAAGGGTAATCGTAAAAATAATTAATAAAGTAGTTAACAGATTAAAATATTAAGGACGTAAATTAATCCAACTTTTACTATGCAAATTCATTAAGAATAGATGACCCGAAAATCACCTTTCGGTCATAAACTATGGCCGACTTTCTTCGATTGTTTACAATCAATTTGCTTGCCATCGATAGTCATTTTAAATCAACAACTCAATTACATAAGATTAAGCATTAAAACTTAAATTTCATACCTCAAAATAAGCTTTTGTAGAAAATGCCTCAGACGTCCTCTGCTTTTCCCGCTTCTTCCCATAGATATGTTACCGGACTGAACTGCGCGTGCGTGAAGCGTCGATGTGCCCCACCCCCACGTAGTTCGTGTTTTTCTGTTTTCTAACTCTACACATATATGCATATTTTTAAGGATTTGAAATACTTAAACATTCAAACGCTAACCACTTTCCATTTTTATTATAAGACTTTAGGGTAAAGCACATAATTTATCACAGAAGAAATAACCATACAGTACATATGGATTTTTGTTTTCTTTGGTAACATTAGGATAGCTTACTTTTTTTTTCAAATGAATGTTCTTTGTATTTTATTATATATATATATATATATATATATATATATATATATATATATATATATATATATATATATATATATAAACATGAAAACAAGCTGTAATAATATATAATGCTGTAGAGTAACAGAAAATATAAAACATTTAAAATATTAATAAAAAAAATCAAGAGTGCTACATTTTCAACAAAAAATAGTCAGAGTAAATACTAAATAGTTCTCTGCTCCTTTTAATGAAATACAGTGAACAGAAATAAGCTTAATTATGACTTTGAGACAGCCAGGTGTATTGATTCTTTCAGCTGAATATTTGTTTGTTGCATTGCTCCATGTGCAGATTTCTACACACATTGTGGAAGTTTTGGAATCCATTGCCCATCTAAGCCACAGGTGACAAAACTCTGCCCTATAAGCCTTGAACCAGGATTGCAGGCGATTGTCACAGAGTTCCCAAGTCTATAGACCGCCCTATAGCCCCTCATTCTTGATCCACCTGGCACACGTGGGTTAGGACAGATAATGTCTAAAAAACACAACAAATAGTGTGTCAATTCATTTATGCATTCATGTCTGACATATATCTTATGGTCAATATTCAGTGACCACTTTTTATATATGTACCTTTGCACACAGGAGGAGGAGCGCTCCAGGTGCCGCTCTTGGTGCAGTAAATCTCTCTCTCACCGATCAGAGCTCCAGAACGGCAGAGATAGGTCAACACGTGACCGAAGGGAACATGGTCATATATGGGGTCAATCATCTCAGCGCTCTTGACCTCTGGAGGTGGAGGACAGTGCACAGCTGCAAAACACACATGTATCATCCATCTATGAGACTGGTGTAGGCTGCAGCGTCTGTGTACAGCAGTAAGATATATCCATAGGCAATTGGTTTGCAATATTTGAAATCAAGCTATACAGCATCAACAAAAACATGGAAAGAAATATCAAAAAAACATTCATACGTTCACACACAGGTCTCCTTCCGTCCCAGCCTCCATCCCTGCAGGTCTGCACTTTTGAGCCGATCAGCTCATACCTATCGAGAGCCATTATAAAAGATAAAAATAAATAAATAAAATTGGATGAATGTCTAACACCATTACATTTAAAAAAAAAAAAAATAGGGGTTTCACGGTGGTGCCATAGAGGAACCATTTTGGTTCCCCAAATCAAACAACTCCAATCTATCAATTAATATCTTGTGAAGTGAAAAACTGCATGTTTGTAAGAAGCAGATCCCTCAAGACAGAGCTTTTGACTTCTCACGACATTAACTGATGGACTGGAGTGGTGTGGATCACTTGGGATTATTGTGATGTTATTATCAGCTGTTTGGACTCTCATTCTGATGGCACCCATTCACCGCAGAGGATTCATTGGTGAGCAAGTGATGCAATGCTACATTTCTCAAAATCTGATTAAGAAACAAACTTATTTACATCTAAAAACAGAACTGATATTGCACTAGTATTATAACGGCTGCTGTATCTCACCCTTCATCACAGACGGCGGTAGCTGTATCTCCAAATGAAACGCCTGTATACTCAAACTGGCCATTGGAAATCTCTCCAGCAGATCCACATTTCTTTCCTTTTGATATAAATGAAGGGTTAGATTCTTCCAACACAACAGAAAACAGTGTACGGCTTCACATCATCTTGTGCTGTTAATAATAACCTTGAAAACAGATATTCTCTCTTATCTTTAACTCTAGAAGACAAATATCCCTTTAAAACCACAAAATCATAAGGTTAAGCAATAGCACACTTCAAAAATGATTTTTTCTTTCTCAGTACTTGAGGAAGTCTTGTTTTTCAGTACAAATATCTACAGTAAACATTCTTTAATCAAGATACATTTACTTGAGAAGCAAAATAAGTTTATATTAGGTATTTTTCTGAAAAATTTATCAAAACACTTAAAAGAATTAAAAACATTGAATTAAATATTTATTTTTTCTGACCACATTTGTGTGTATATATATATATATATATATATATATATATATATATATATATATATATATATTATATATTTATATATATTTAAGTTTGATCTCTCTCTCTCTCTCTCTCTCTTTGAAAACAAAAGACTTAATATCTCAAGTTTTTTCTCAAGTAAATATATCTTGATTCCAGAATTTTTGGTACTGAAAAACAAGATAGAAATACTGAGAAAGAACTTTTTTTTTTGCAGTGCAAGCATCACAGGAGCAAGGAAAATAACAAGATAAAACCAGGTAATATAATAAAAATTAATCAATGATGAAATTATTTGATTTTTCTTTTATTCCAAAAATCAGTAGGATATCAAGTAAATGTCCATGAAGATGTTTTGTAAATGTTCAACTGTAAATATATCAATACTTAATTTTTGATTAGTAATACACATCGCTAACAACTTCATTTAAACAACTTTAAAGGCAATTTTCTCAATATTTAGATTTTTTTGCATCCACAGATTCCACTATTCAGATTTCAAATAGCTGTATCTCGGCCAAATATTAGTTTTATATTAATATTGTGTTTATGTGTGTTCTCACTTGACACTGTATAGTTATTATTAGAGTGTAATTATGGTTGAGAAGTAGAGAACTATGTTTTTTGGGTTGATAGTATTGATAACTAGCAGTATTAAGGTTGTTCTTTAATTCGATAAGAAGATAATGTGTTACCTGGTATTTTATTTGGTTATTTGATATGTATAAGCAGCTAAAGCTACTTAAAGGGAAATGTATAATAATTACAATTTATTAGCTTTGCTAATTGAATCATGTCAGCACTGTTGTTTAATTGTATGCTGATATTTTCTTTCTTTTATTGTTTATTGTAGAACCACAGACATACTGTACATACATGAAGACAGATAATCCTCTGCTGACTGTTAATAAACCAATCGAAGAGATTTACAGCATCCAATTGCATTCTTACCATGCACCACAGTGGTCACTTGTTCCCAACCAGCTACAGTTACAGTCCTAGCTATCAAGTCGTCATTACACAAACCATACATCAATGGAAACCTTATATATTCAGCTATTTCAAATTTCAATGTAAAAAAATTTACCTTTATGACTGGTTTTGTGGTCCATGGTCACATACGTGATAAATGAATATATTATTCAATGCATTCTATAATTAAATGATTACTAAATAAAAGAAGAAAAAAATTTATTGTTGCTCTCTCCACAACTAATAATCATTTGATTCTTCAGTATAGAAAGTGAGAGCAAACTAAGTTAAAATTCTTATGGCGTACTTTCACATCGGAGCGGCAGGTCTGTCCACTGGCCGTTCTGGCAGCGTATAACGGTCATTCCTCTGACCCGCCCGTATCCTATACTGCATTTGTAGCGAATGCTAGCACCTGACGGATACTCTCTCCGCATGGAGGACCCATCTCTGGGGAAAGCATGAGGGTATGATGGAGGTGGACCACATTTATCTGTGAGAGAACCAAGCTGCATTCAATATGCAAAAGTACCATATTTATTTCTGAGACTATACATACATACACACAGAGACTTTTAACGTACCTGTAATCCTTTTTGGGCGACACTCAGGCAAGGCCTGCCATTGGCTGTCTGGTCCACATGTGACATGCGCTGGGCCAATCAGATCAAATCCCTCACTACAGGTGATATCTACAGTGTCTTTAGGTTTGTACACCCTAGATTCAGGTCTTATCCTCCCGTTTGCCACAGCAGGTGCTGAACAGGTGATCACTGATAATGAACAGGAGTAGAACATGTTCTTTATGCTTTTATTTGTAGTTTTACCAATTTGGAGGGTTCATGAATTTGTTTAGGAACATGGTCTTCTTCATCAGGATGAAATTTTGAAGGTGTTAATGTTACCAGGTTAGCATTACTCAGTATTCACAATATTGAAGATTATCAGCTTTAATGTGATACTACGATTCAGAAAACATCATCTGTACTAACAATCAAACTTTGGCTCCTTTTGGGTGCCATTTTGAGAGATTAAAGTAAAGTGCGTTTAAAAAGATATGTTCAAAGTAGGGATGCACAATATTATGGGGCCGATATTAGAATCGGCCGATAATGGCTTTAAATGTACATATCAGCCCAATATGAAAAAATTATCCCGATATATCTTGCAGATAAGAGGAACATGTTAACTTGTATTTGCTCAGGGTGTTCTAGCTATTATATCACTTCAGTATTGTGGCAGATTCTTGAAGCAAATTTTTGGTGATTGCATTCCTTGTTTTGGATCGCTGCATATTAACTGAAAATGCACATACAGAATGATGCGTTCGGTTTATGATAGAGTAATAGTAATAGCACAGTAATAGCAGGAGCAGTAGGTCCTAATGCTCACTCACTAAGGAGTTTTAATTTACTTTTAACGTACCTGTAATCCTTTTTGGGCGACATTCAGGCAAGGCCTGCCATTGGCAGTCTGGTCCACATGTGACCTGTGCTTGGCCAATCAGATCAAATCCCTCACTACAGGTGATGTCTACAGTGTCTTTGGGTTTGTACACCCTAGATTCAGGTCTTATCCTCCCGTTTGCCACAGCAGGTGCTGAACAGGTGATCACTGATAATGAACAGGAGTAGAACATATTGCTTTTATTTGCAGTGAAAAACACAATTAGCATTCATATGCATGCATGCAAGCATTCCTAGCTTAAGCATGTCTTTATGCGACATTTAAGGTTTAAAAGTTCCAATTTGGATGGTTCATGAATTTGATTGGCAACATGTTCTACTTCATCAGGATGAAATTTTGAAGGTGTTAATGGTATCAGGTTGCAATGACCCGGTATCCACAATATTGAAGAAGATCAACTTTTGTGTGATAAAGATCCGATGAATCCTTCATTGCAGGTGACATATACAGGTGCTTCTCAATGAATTAGAATGTGGAGGAAAAGTTCATTTATTTCAGTAATTCAATTCAAACGGTGAAACTCATGGATTAAATAAATTAAATGCACACAGACTGAAGTAGTGTAAGTCTTTGGTTCTTTTTGTGGGGATTTTGGCTCACATTTAACAAAAACCCACCAATTCACAATCTCAACAAATTAGAATGTGATGACATGCCAATCAGCTAATCAACTCAAAACACCTGCAAAGGCAAAGTCACAGAAGTGTATTGCCAAAAAACTGGCTGTTCACAGAGTGGTGTATCCAAGCATGTTAACAGAAAGTTGAACAAAAAAGTGTGGAAGAGAAAGATGCACAACCAACCGAGAGAACCGAAGACTTATGACGATTGTCAAGCAAAATTGATTCAAGAATTTGAGTGAACTTCACAAGGAATGCACTGAGGCTGGGGTCAAGGCATACAGACGTGTCAAGGAATTTGGATACAGTTGTCGTATTCCTCTTGTTAAGCCACTCCTGAACCACAGACAACGTCAGAGGTGTCTTACCTGGGCTAAGGAGAAGAAGAACTGGACTGTTGCCTAATGGACCAAAGTCCTCTTTTCAGATGGTAGTAGATTTTGTATTTCATTTGGAATCCAAGGTCCCAGAGTCTGGAGGAAGGCTGGAGAAGCTCATAGCCCAAGTTGCTTGAAGTCCAGTGTTAAAGCTGCAGTAGGTAACTTTTGTAAAAATATATTTTTTACATATTTGTTAAACCTGTCATGATGTCCTGACAGTAGAATATGAGACAGATAATCTGTGAAAAAATCAAGCTCCTCTGGCTCCTCCCAGTGTCCTATTGCCATTTGCAGAAACTCCATCGCTCCCGGTAAAAAACAACCAATCAGAGCTGCGGTCCGTAACTTTGTTTGTGTTCAAAATGTAGAAAAATGTATATAATAAGCGAGTAAACCATGAATCCATTTTCCAAACCGTGTTTTTAGCTTGTCATGAATCACTAGGGTGCACCTATAATAAGTGTTTATATTCGGACTATTTTAGATTGCTTCGGGGGTACCGCGGCGGAGTAACCCAGTACCTTTGTGATTCTTCATAGACATAAACAGAGAGAAGTAGTTCCGGCTACGATGTTCTTCCGCAAGACGCAAGCAGTTCTGTTTATTAACCGTTATTAAAAAAGTTACCTACTGCAGCTTTAAGTCTCCACAGTCTGTGATGATTTGGGGTGCAATGTAATCTGTTGGTGTTGTGGTGTCCATTGTGTTTTTTGCAAACCAAAGTCACTGCATCCGTTTACCAAGTAATTTTGGAGCACTTCATGCTTCCTTCTGCTGAGCAGCTTTTTGAAGATGCTGATTTTCAAGCAGGAGTTTGCACCTGCCCACACTGCCAAAAGCACCAAAAGTTGGTTAAATGACCATGGTGTTGGTGTGCTTGACTGGTCAGCAGACTCACCAGACCTGAACCCCAGAGAGAATCTATGGCTATTGTCAAGAGGAAGATGAGAAACATGAGACCAAACAATGCAGATGAGCTGAAGACCACTGTCAAAGAAACCTGGGCTTCCAGACCACCTCAGCAGTGCCACAAACTGATCACCTCCATGCCACGCCGAATTGAGGCAGTAATTAAAGCAAAGGAGCCCCTAGCAAATATTGAGTATTAATAGATTAATATACTTTCCAGAAAGCCAACAATTCACTAAATGTTTTATTTTTATTGGTCTTATGAAGTATTCTTTGGCAATTTTTTTTTTTTTTTATGTGAGCCAAAATCATCACAATTAAAAGAAGGGGGATACCTGTAAAGAGATATGTTTGAAGATGAGTATTTTCGTTGCTTCACAACATTGACTTGGTTGAACCACTGATGGCAGATGGATTATTCTGACGATGTCTTTTATACTTTTCTGGACAATGACAGTGTATTTTACTTGGCAGTCTATGGGACAGTCACAAGCCTGCCGGTTTTCAAACAAAATATCTTAAATTGTGTTCCGAAGGCGAACAAAGATTTTACAGGTTTGGAACGACATGGGGTCATTTTCATTTTGGGGTGGAGTATCCCTTTAACTCTTTGTATCTGTTGAAATGCATCACTGGATGAAGAAGTGCAGCTGAAATCAGGTTCAGACTAAGCATTCAAACCAAGTGTGAAAACAGTATGAAATACCTTTTGAGCACACAGGCAAGTCTTGCCATTGGCCATCTCTTCCACATGTGATCTGTGGCAAGCCAATCAGATCAAATCCCTCACTGCAGATGATGTTTACAGTGTCTTGGGGTGCATACTGTGTCCTTTCTCCAGCTTGTATCTGTCTGTTTGCCACAGCAGGTGCAGAACAGATGATCTTTGACACTAAACCAAAAAAAAAAGATTGTGCCAAAATCATGATTTCTGATGATCAGTTACAAGAATCCAACACGAGAGGGCAACATTTAGCTGCAGAGCCAGTTTGTTTTCAACAAATCTTAGAAAAGTACCTTAAGAGGGATTTACCGCCATCCTTAACATCTAATACACTGTAAGAGTCTGTCGAAACGGCTACTGCATTACACTTTTGCACAGTATTTTGTATTTTGATGAGCATGACCATTACAAACTTTGGAGTGTTATAATAAATCTAAGATAAATCTTTGTGATGATTTTAACATGATAAAGGGTTAAACTCACCCTCACAAATAGGGTCCGTCCCATTCCAACCTTTTTCTGTGCACATACGGACTCTTTCTCCTTTCAAAATATATCTGCATGAGAAAAATAATGGGTAAAAAAGACTTTAATATTGTGAAAGGGACACATTATTGGCATGCTTTAGTAAACAGTTAAGTAGAGATCTACAACAATAAAAGACAAAGACAAGCAACTCTACATTTATTCTTCCTTTTCTATTTATTATCAATGGACAATGTTTGGACCAATTTATGGACTTTAGACAAAAAAAAAAAAGGAAAAATGTTTCAAATACCCTTCATTACACACAGCAATGGCTTTATCACCAAATGATCGCCCTCCTTGATTGTATCGCCCATTTTCTATTTCACCAAGTGCATTGCACTTCTTCTCTGAGAGAATAAATGAGAAAATATGAAAATGTGGAGAATAAAGAACGATTAAAAGAGATATTTTAGAGACAGATAAACAGATGCAGCTTACTTTGGCATTTCATGTTCAAGGTTTGCCATTGTCCTTGCACACAAAAAGATGTTCGACTTCCTGCTGATGTTTCGTAACCCGGGACACATTTATACATCACTCGTTCTCCATCATTGAACTCTACTTTTTGGAGATATTTTTCAAGCACCTGCTTGTCGGGATATTTTTTTGGTTCACCACATCGAAGGAGAACTCGTCTTTGAGACACTGAAATGGAAAGTTTTAAAGCACAGCTCAACAACAAAAATAACGGTGAACAAGAATGCAGTTATATCAATTTCTTCAACAGTTTTGTTCATTAGTATGCATGTTGGCAGTCATACTAAAAATAACATATGCTTGCAATTAACCCACTTCAGTAATTACTGTACCAATATGATGATAGTCTGTAAAAATGTAAACAGTGCAGTATCTTTGACCTGTAACTTCAGGATATTATAAGTTTGACTTCAGGTGGTGGGAAATCTATTTTAAACGTGTGGTTAAAGAAAATAATAATGGTATGAATAAGAAACCTACTCCATCATGTTGGGATATAGCTATGAACTTGATGTTTAACGTTATGCCTATAGTATGAATCCACAGCATGCATCAGCCAGTAGCACTGAATATTGATGGAAAAAAGCTTAGAAATACAGGATTATTAGAATTAAATGATCCAGCCTGGTGCCCATCAAACTAGACATCAGGCTGGTTAAAGCCATTTAAACACATAAACAGTAAAATATATCGTCTTTAATTCAAACATTATGTTTGTAAATAAAATATTTTCACTTGGCTGGAATAGCGGCGCTACGTCAAATGACGAAGTGCCACATCGAGCGTTTGTTGATTATATGCGTCAATAAATCCAGTACGATCCAGTTTTGTCGCGTAGACATTTAATGCTAAATTTAAAAGTTACTCACCGACGAAGTGCACAAACAGAAGTATGAGTATTTTCCTCCAAACAAGCGCCATGTTCACGAACTACTGTCCGTCACCAAAACAAACACTGAGTTTCGCGCAAAATGCTTTTAACAGAAGCCCACTGTGGTCACGAGCTCCGCCTGCCTTCAGTGCGTCTGTACAGGTCTCACACACTCACACACACACACACACACACACACACACACACACACACACAGAATGCATTATATGTTATATAGAGGGTTTCCCAGAAACTGTAAACATAAAAAACAGAAATGTTTAAAGATTTTATTTCTTTTAAATACTTAGTTTTTTCTTTGAAAGCAATTGCTACTGGTAAAGGTTTTGTAACATATCATTAAAGCAAGCCCATACATGCTTCTTTAATGTCTGTATGTGAATTATCGTGCCTTCATTCTCTTAGTCATATCTACATAGACGAGATGTTAAAATAATACTAGGAGAAGATGAGAGCAACTCGATCAAAACTGTCAATATATACGGCTTTATAGCAATTGAGGAAAGTTTTATTTTATTTGCAACAGCCTAAACATTTCTGTTATCGTTTGTCATTGAGACACTTAGGATTCACAGAAGGGATCCTGGCGATACAGAGGACTTTTTCGTTGCAAACAGTTCTTCTAACAGAAGCACAACATATTTCCAGTCTACACAAAACCTCTGATATGATTATTATTTTAACAATAATGTCTTCAATAAAGATAAGACAAGCAGGCATCTGAGGTCAGGCGAGTAAGGACGTGACAAAACACTCTTAAGAAAGGGTTGCTGTGATTTTGCCAAGTAAGACATGTTCCTGGATCAACATTATCGGACTTAACCCAATCCCTACCACTAAACCTAACCTTACCCATCATTTAGTCCTAAAATCTGAGAGAAATCATATCTGATTATCAGGAGTGTACACGCACCTAACCCTAATCATAAGCCTAAAACAGATATTTCCTGAAAAGTTATTCCTCAGTTCTGATTGGTTAATTGGAATGTTGTTCCAGGATAAATTAGGATGCTGATCCAGGAACATGATGTACTTGGTGAAATCATGCTCACCCTTAAGAAAGACAAACGTTTCTCCATCTGTTGCGGGTGGAGTGCCATTTAAAGACATGATGTCACAGTTTCTGTCGTTCATCCCTGACCAATCCTTTCCATCCCCATGTTTTCAGGGATTTACTGTAGAGATGAAATGTGCAACATTTTTTATATGTTTGCAACCTCGTTAAGTCTTGATTGTATCAAATATACAAGAAACGGCAATCTGGTATATTTTTCTCAGGAATTCAACATCCTCTAATCGAGTACAGCCAAAAACTAAATTACAATATTTATTTTCCATCCATTTATCTCTTCTTAAAACAGTATTAAGAATATAAGTGGCTCACTTGATGTTATTTGAGGACAAAAGCGACAAATCTTCTACAAAAAAGGAAACATTAGTTATCTTCTGGAGCTTTGGGAACAAAACTGTCCAGGATTGTGTCTGTGAAGGTCAAACAACCCTCTCTATCCTCATCATGGCAGACCAGTCTGAACCAGAACTGTTTGTGGCCACTACGAAGGAAATTAAAACATAAATCGTTCCACAACGTCAACCAGCCATTGACCACAGCCAAAATAACAACAACAACAACAGCATCAAAATAAAATAAAAATATTAAATTCACTTTCTTTTCAGTGACTTTTCTATTATTTTCACCAAAAATGCTTGGCTATATTAAACAAAAATGAATTAATAATTAGAAAAACATATCTATTTATCGATTTAAAAAAGCTTGTATATAATTACAGGCAATAATTATTATAGGTAACTAAAACCATAAAAAAATGACTTAAAAATATTTATATGAAGAATCTGGTTCCAAAATGTAATCAATTTTGATTAATTTGATTAAAAACATTTCTTTACCAATAAAAGGGGCAAGATGAAAACAAATATTTTCTGTTTCAAACTTTCACATACCATCTTTAGGTTATAATAACATAAAAAATTTTAATCCAGATTTTGATTTTAAAAGATTTATTATAAAAAAATGTTTTTCCTAAAATGCAATAAATCATTGACACTTTTTTTTCTCAAAATGCAATAAATCCATTGAATCAATATGAAAGTAATTTTTCATATTGAAACTGTTGAAAATACATTACAGTGGGTTGATCCACATATGACAGCGTCTGAACTTGGTCAATAGTAATTATATTATATCATAATCAATATATACTGGACTAAAAATACATCCATTAGTCATCGCTTCCAAAATGAATTCAATGGGTCATCTTGTTACACTATAAATTAATTACAGCAATAGAAAAAAATTCATCATGAACAAGAACGTGAACAACATTAATCAGATTAGAGCACAGAAATTCCAAAATGACATTTTCCTTACATTCAACTTGCAAAAGTGCATTCATCTTTGCTATTTTACATTCATTTAGTTGACTAGTGCTATGTGCTGTATCAACAAAAACATAAATAGCACTAATAAAAACACTAACACTGACAAGCTAAACAATATCACGTTCATAATCGAATGTGCTTCATCTAATGTATCAATATAGTGTAGCTTTTCAGTGATCTATGGCTCTGTGTATTAAATGCATCAGAATAAATTGGCTGTTACTTTTTACAGTGGGTGGAATGGTGCGTTGTGATTGGTTGTTACCGTTTACAGTGCATGGAATGGTGTGCTGTGATTGGCTGTTACTGTTTACAGTGCATGGAATGGTGGCTGTGATTGGCTGTTACTGTTTACAGTGCATGGAATGGTGCGTTGTGTTTGGCTGTTACCGTTTACAGTGCATGGAATGGTGCATTGTGATTGGCTGTTACTTTTTACAGTGGGTGGAATGGTGCGTTGTGATTGGCTGTTACCGTTTACAGTGCATGGAAAGGTGGCTGTGATTGGCTGTTACCGTTTACAGTGTATGGAATGGTGCGTTGTGATTGGCTGTTACTTTTTACAGTGGGTGGAATGGTGCGTTGTGATTGGCTGTTACTGTTTACAGTGCATGGAATGGTGCGTTGTGATTGGCTGTTACTTTTTACAGTGGGTGGAATGGTGCGTTGTGATTGGCTGTTACTGTTTACAGTGTATGGAATGGTGCGTTTTGTTTGGCTGTTACTGTTTACAGTGCATGGAATGGTGCATTGTGATTGGCTGTTACTGTTTACAGTGCATGGAATGGTGCGTTGTGATTGGCTGTTCCTGTTTACATTACATGGAATGGTGTGCTGTGATTGGCTGTTACTTTTTACAGTGCGTGGAATGGTGCGTTGTGATTGGCTGTTACTGTTTACAGTGCATGGAATGGTGCATTGTGATTGGCTGTTATTGTTTACAGTGCATGGAATGGTGTGTTGTGATTGGCTGTTACTGTTTACATTACGTGGAATGGTGTGCTGTGATTGGCTGTTACTTTTTACAGTGGGTGGAATGGTGCGTTGTGATTGGCTGTTACCGTTTACAGTGCGTGGAATGGTGCATTGTGATTGGCTGTTACTGTTTACAGTGCATGGAATGGTGCATTGTGATTGGCTGTTACTGTTTACAGTGCATGGAATGGTGCATTGTGATTGGCTGTTACTGTTTACATTACGTGGAATGGTGCGCTGTGATTGGCTGTTACTGTTTACAGTGCGTGGAATGGTGCGCTGTGATTGGCTGTTACTGTTTACAGTGCATGGAATGGTGTGTTGTGATTGGCTGTTACTGTTTACATTACGTGGAATGGTGTGCTGTGATTGGCTGTTACTTTTTACAGTGGGTGGAATGGTGCGTTGTGATTGGCTGTTACCGTTTACAGTGCGTGGAATGGTGCATTGTGATTGGCTGTTACTGTTTACAGTGCATGGAATGGTGCGTTGTGATTGGCTGTTACTGTTTACATTACGTGGAATGGTGTGCTGTGATTGGCTGTTACTTTTTACAGTGCGTGGAATGGTGCGTTGTGATTGGTTGAGCGGATATATTGCACTCTGCAAAGAAGGGAGACTGGTGTTTATCTCAGTTTGAGAAAACATGACCTAATAACTGACAATATTCGATTTTTGCGTAAAATTGCGACTTTTCAATACATATATATTACATATATATACATATATTTATATATATTTGTTGAGGGTATCATATATTAGTGCAGTATATCAATCGTAGTAAAATAACAGTTCAATTGCCATTTAAAAGACAAAAACAAAAATAGTGTACTTGCATCACAGAGTGATTTTATTAGATCACAAAATGTTTCTCAATACATTAGCATGACAGATATATTTATATTTATAACTACAACAGTGCTATAGATACTGTGATGCAATGAAACCAGAACACAAAATGTATTTTCTGTAACACATTACATTAAAATAAAGGACTTGGCTCCGAGGTAAATTAGTTTTTTTTTTTTTATCTGCACACACAGAGATCGGTTGTATTTTTTAGGCTTTGATTTGGTTATACTTTGGTTGCGAAACAAAAGGCACTTACAGACCTGATCATGTCCGATCATATAATCACACTCATCTTTGCATTCAAATGGAATAACCAAGATGCAAGAAGCAAGAGCAATTGAGCCATCATATTCATAACATTCAACATACTATGTGTGTATTAAAGTCAGACGTGTACAAATCTGACAACTTTTACTCAAATTATAGTTACAAAACAATTAAAAATACCCTTTAAAAACATCCTTCCAGATCTGATGCCAGATAAAAGCATGCTTAATAACACTGAATCATTAAACAGTAATCTATAATAGTAATCGGTAATCTATAATTAATGATAACTAATAACAGTATGAGTATCAATAATCTCAGTAGCATTAAACGCTCTTGCAGATCCATTGAAAAACCACTGAAAAGATAACTGTATAATTAATGATTCTGTGTGTGTATTTAAGGAAACAGTGAAAGGATACATTTGTTAAAGACTGAAACGAGTTTCCTCGAACAGCATAACATACCTATGACATCATACGACCGCAAGACATTCATAAAATTTGATATGACATTCTGCACAATCATCAAAACCAGAAGGCAGAATGTTATACATGTAAAATACTTGAGAATATAACGACAGCAAGAACATCACAGAAAATTAACATCTAAAATCATATTTATACAAATATTTACACAATATCCAATCAAATTCAGTCAGTACTGAGGCAGTATGAAGAAAAGAGCACAAAACAGATGCTACGACAATCAAAAATCAAGTCAAAATTCAGTGTGCTGTGTCTTTAAATATTCTAATCAGCTTAACTAGCAAAAGCCACGCCCCTTCCATCAGTCAATCTGTGCTGTAATTGGTCCCATGAGCTTTCAATCTGCAGTCAAACAGTGCGAGTGAATCTTCCCTGCATTAATTGTTGCGTGTTGTGATTTTACCGTACTTCCAAGCGCTTGTAGATGGATGAGGCGTCGCCGGCGCTGTTAATGTTACAAAGCACTGTTCACATGTGCTGATTTTGGGCAGAACATGTGAACAGCGTCAACAACTGAATCATGTCTGGAGAAAACGGGCGTTACACAGCTTTTTTTGTGTCGTCACTCTTGGATGGTGTCTTTCGAGTCTGAAGGGGCGAAGCAGTTCAGTGTTTCCTATAAGACAGAGCACAAAGGTCACTTTGTTGATGTTACAACATAAATAATGCCATCTATCCATCTATCTATCTATCTATCTATCTATCTATCTATCTATCTATCTATCTATCTATCTATCTATCTATCTATCGATCACGGTTTCCAAAAAAGTATTAAGCAGCACAACAATAAACAGTGTAAACCATCTTTGTGGCTTAATATTTTTTGTGGCTATTTTTTCAGGATTCTTTGATGAATAAAAATGTAAAAGAACAGCTTTTATTTGAAATCCAAACCTTTTATAACATTAAACAACTTTATGATTGATCAACTTAAGGCATCCTTGGTGA